>NC_042958.1:34572078-34666928 GCF_901001165.1 Salmo trutta
GGGACCTTATATTTACAGGTGTGTGTGTGTGTGCCTTTCCAAATCATGTTCAATAAATTGAATTTACCACAGGTTGACTTTTATCAAGTTGTACAAACATCTCAAGGATGGTCAATGGAAGCTGGATGCACCTGACCTCACCTGAGTCTCATAGCATAGAGTCTGAATACTTTTGTCTTACAGTTTTTATTTTTAATACATTTGCAAAATGTCTAAAAACCTGTTTTCACTTTGTCATTATGGAGATTTGTGTGTAGATTGACGAGGTAAAAATGTATTGAATCAATTTTAGAATAAGGCTGTAATAACAAAATGTGGAAAAAGTGAAATGTAACAACAAAATGAATGAAAAACTCATGGCATTACTTTCTCCCAAATAGTTAAAGTGGGTATAATAAGTATCCCATAAAAAGATGCCAGAAAACAAACTTTATTTCCTCCAAACAAAAAGTCTCCTTAATGTCTTCAACCTGTGAGCACTTCTTTCCTTTTAGTTTAAATGAATGCCCTCAAACAACACAGCGCAGGAGAGGACTAAAAAGAAGATTGACAAGGTCATTTAAACAGCAGAGCCTAGGCCACTTAGCAGGAGCTATGTTGCTCAAATGAAATGTCTGTTTATAGTTTTGTCAAATGTAATATTGTCTATTGTCTTAACTTCATACGTTCATTCGGTACTGTATTCCATATGCAAAGGAGGTCAAAATAATCTCCAAAGAAGAATGCAAGAAATGTATCCCCATCATCAGAGCTGAATAAAGAAACTGGAAAGGCTTGATTACTTCCCCTTTCTCTAGTTAGGCTAGTTTGTGTATCTTTTTTGTTGATTGCTAACATGAACTGAGCATTGACAACATTAAAGCATGTGCAAGAGACAGCAGTCTGGCTGGTCCCCTGGCCCTTCCATTGCTCCGTCGGTCAAACCCAGCCTCCAGTATTCCTGGCCACCAACATCCACATCCCAGTTGTGTGTCCCAGAGTCATAGCCCTCCGAGCCCAGCTCGTATTTGAAGAAGTAAATCCCAGGCACATCAGACTCCAAATATAATGGGTGGGCAGTGTTGGAGTCCAGAACCACAGGAGCTGAGGGAAAATATCAGAGGGTATGCTGAGTTAGAACCTATGATTGTAATAGAGTAATTCTAGCCTGAGTGGTATACTACGAAGCAAGCTAGATCTACTCAGGCTTTTATAAAGCTAGCCAGCTTCAATTAGCTTCACATTCCATCTCAGGCTTCATCCATACTACGACGGCGGATATTGTTCTTCCGACCTGCCTCGAGCTCTAGCAGGCTTGTAACTGCGCATGCATGTCGCACAAGGCTAGTCGAATGCTGAATTATTAATTGAGACAATGCTAAAACATCAATCCATGGTCAAGTCAGTGCCAAAATCAAAAGGAAAGTTATCTTGCAAAATCAGCAGGCTATTGTGTGAAAAACTTGAAGAAGTGCCATCTTTATTTTATTACTTATCGTTAATACCGTCTTTGGTGTACTTATTAATTCACAAGCACCTTTTTCCCACTCCTATCGCTCCTTCTATATGCGGAATATTTGCGTTGTGGTGGCCATAGACATATTACCCATAGAAGGGTAATTGTAAACCTGTCAATTTGACTGTTAAACTCATGGGTACACTAGCAATGGCTGCCAGTCCTGACTTGAATGGGAACTGCCATCTACAGTATTGATGATATGTCTATGGTTGGTTTGCCTTGGGCAAATTTCAAAATGCAATAGCTTGAAAAACATAGTTTGGACACTTCCCACTGGGCAACAACTGGCTGAATCAACATTGTTTCCACGTCATTTCAACCCAAAAAGATCTACGTGGAAAACAAATAGAAGGTAGCCTGCCCCGGAGCAGGTTAGTTCTGAAGGTTTAATTTCCATAGAAAATTACCTCGCTAAAAGGTGAGCCACTTTCATATGACCAGGTATCCTGAGTTGAACTCAGAGATTACCAATGTTATCTCCTCTATTGCCTCAAACCCGTTATGTAGTATACCCCACTGGTCTCAGATCTGTTTGTGTGGTCTTGCCAACTCCTATCGCCATTGTCACGTATGAAAACAACCATAGGATTAAGCAAGACTGCAAACAGAATAAGCTACAGTTCTGTTGTATGATTAAATCTGTTAACCCTGCATTTTGCAGAGTAAGATTATAAATTGATACTCACTATAGGTTGCAATCTCCTTCATTTTCCCCCACACACTGAAGCACAGGTTTCCCTGGTGTTTGGCCTCGTCAACCAGCTCTTCTTTGTCCACAACCAGCCCTGCCGGGACCACCTCTGGATCTGGAACAGCAGCACATTGGTCACTGGAAGAACATTCTGGAGTCACGGCTGCTGTGGTTCAGAACCACAGATGAGGGAGGGAGAGAAGAGAGGGAGAGAGAGAGGAGGCAGTTCACTTACCTTGTTTTCACTGTGTGTTTATTCTCCTGCAGGTCAAAAGAGGGAATCAAATCAATCAACCAACACATATCAGTCAATCAATCATACCCACAAACAATGTTCCTTCAAAAAACATTTGGCACTGAGAACATTTCACGTCTGCTAAATGCAAACTTGGACATTGAAAATTCGGTGCAACTTCCAGCACGCGTTTACTGAGAACACTGAGGTTGTACCCGCTTTAAGTTAGTTTTAAAAGTGGCCATGTAGGTTACTGTGGCTATTTGATCATAATGTAGGCCTACCAGAGTCACCTACCATCAAAAACAATGGAGAAAATGCATCCCATAAAAACATTTGGGGTGTACTTTTCCCCCAATTGGTAGTTACAATCTTGTCCCAATGCTGCAACTCCTGTACGGACTCAGGAGAGGCGAAGGTCGAGAGCCATGCGTCCTCCAAAAAACATGACCCACCAAGCCGCACTGACCGCTTAACCCTGAAGCCAGCCACACCAATGTGTCTGAGGAAACACCTTACAGGACAACCCAGCCGGCCAAACCCTCCCCTTACCCGGACGACGCTGGGCCAATTGTGTGCCGCCTCATGGGTCTCCCGGTCATGGCCTGCTGCGACACAGCCTGGGATCAAACCCTGATCTGTAGTGATGCCTCTAGCACTGAGATGCAGTGCCTTAGACCGCTGCGCCACTTCAGAGGCCTATCCCATAACATTTTAACATGGAAATAGCTGTTCTGTCATTTAACCTACATTAGTTGCCAGTGTATGGTGTTCAATATAGGCCTACATTCCATGAGACATTTGAAAAAAAACATGCAGGACTTGACATTAACCTTTAAATCTCAAGTCTGTTACGGCTTATCTTTATGAAGCCATAACAATCTCTAAATGTCCACTTATTCTACTTTATCCTACTTCCCCGCACATGTTTAAATACGTACTGTACTTACAGTACTGTGTATACACATATAAAACATTTTCATATACAGTACTTTTTACCTGCATGCCTTCTATGCTCTTTTGTACTTGGATTGTGTTTTTCTTTCTACGTTTTTATTGAATACTTTCGATAGCTGTTGCACTGTTACATGCTGACCAGACCGTTCGCGTGCGCCATTGCACACATGTTGATCTCCTCCAGCCACACCAGACACAGTCAGGACACACAGGTTGAAATATAAAAAATAACTCTGAATCAACTATATTAATTTGGGGACAGGTCGAAAAGCATTAAATATTTATGGCAATTTGGGACACAAACATTGGGTTGTTATTTTACCTGAATTGCACAGGGTCCTCTACTCCGACAATTAATCCACAGATAAAAGGGTAAACCGAGTTTGTTTCTAGTAATTTCTCATCCTTCAGGCTTCTTCTTCTTCTTTGGCATTTATGTGGCAGTTGGCAACCAACTTCAAGGTGCATTACCACTACCAACTCTTTCAATCACCCACGTGGGTATATGCTCCTAAAAACAAATGTGGAGATGGGAGAGGTGGGACTTGCAGTGCGTCAAGCGTCACAAATAGGACTAAGTTCTATTTTAGCGACTGTAACTACCAATTGGATACCGTGAAAAAGGGTAAAAATAAAAAGCAGCGGGTGTCATTTTTGGTTCATTTCCAGAGAATTCTGCATGTTGATTCACCACCGTTCATCGACACGCAGCAGGTGATCTAATGCACACAGCCATCGTTAATTATGGTGTTTATTGTCCTTAAGACCAACCTATCATTCCACACCTGCAGAGCCACATAGGAATGAGTGTGGCAATTCTCTTATCCAGTATTTCAATGCAGTTAAATTGGGAAACTAATATTGCAATTCAAGTTATAAAAAATCCTGAATTGACAGAAATAAAACTAATTGCTGGACAGTTTACTTAAAACTTGTCAAAGTATCAACCAAGTAACACTTTAACAATCCTCTAAATTCCTCGAATGTAAGTTACTCAAAAAGCTGACGCAGTTGTCTGTATTTTGCCTGTCTCAAACTGTAGGGACTCAGTTTGACTACTGGGGTGGTGGAGTATTGGGCAGTGAGCCCTCTATGGGCAGCATGATGCAACTGCAGTAGCCCTTCAGAGCACCGGAGTTTGCCCACAGCTTGTGTAATGTTGAGGGCCGGTTTGCCAAAGTCAGCAGAGGTAAGCATGGGTTGGATCATCACACGTGTATTTATTTGAGCCTTGGTGTCTCAGTTGGTTGTGAATCTATATGTACTGTATGTTTTGGGTATATGAACATGTGTACAGTCTTTAGTAGATGAGAGATATTGTTTAGGCCACGCCACACACACACCTGGTACAGAATCATATAGACTATGACGTCAGAGAACGCTAACCCACACCATAGCCCTTGTGGATAAATTGCTGCAAGCTTGTTGGAAAGTAATTGGTAGAGTGTGTTTGTGTGTCTGTCCGAGTGTGTGCGTTTGTCCGTCTGTCTGTCTGTGTTTATGTATGTAGACCAGCATCCCAGAGTCGCCTCTTCACTGTTGACGTTGAGACTGGTGTTTTACGGGTACTATTTAATGAAGCTGCCAGTTGAGGACTTGTGAGGTGTCTGTTTCTCAAACTAGACACTAATGTACTTGTCCTCTTGCTCAGTTGTGCACCGGGGCCTCCAACTCCTCTTTCTATTCTGGTTAGAGCCAGTTTGCGCTGTTCTGTGAAGGGAGTAGTACACAGCGTTGTACGATAACTTCAGTTTCTGGGCAATTTCTCGCATGGAATAGCCTTCATTTGTCAGAACAAGAATAGACTGATGAGTGTCAGAAGAAAGTATTTTTTCTAGCCATTTTGTGCCTGTAATCGAACCCACAAATGCTGATGCTCCAGATACTCAACTAGTCTAAAGGTCAGTTTTATTGCTTGTTTAATCAAGACAACAGTTTACAGCATAGCTAACATAATTTCAAAAGGGTTTTCTAATGATCAATTAGCCTTTTAAAATGATGAACTTGGATTAGCTAACACAACTTGCCATTGGAACACAGGAGTGATGGTTGCTGATAATGGGCCTATGTAGATATTTCATTAAAAGAATCAGCCGTTTCCAGCTACAATTGTAACTTACAACATTAGACACAAAGACATTTCTAAGTGACCCCAAACTTTTGAATGGTAGTGTTGTTAGGTATGCGTAACTGGCTGTAAGGGAGTCAGGCGCAGGAGAGCAGAAGTTGGGTAGCCAAAGGAGCCTTTTATTTTGGCGAACAAAAACACACGGCGCTAAGAACACGAAACAAAATATGGGTTGACATAACCCGGCGCAAACCAGTCTAGCATGTCCATACACGAAACAACAAACAATTCCACACACAGACAAGGGGCAAACAGAGGGTTATATACACGTCTAATGCTGAGGGAATTGAAACCAGGTGTGTAGGAAAACAAGACAAGATAAATGGAAAGGTGGATCGGCGATGGCCAGAAAACCGGTGATGCCGAACGCCACCCGAACAAGGAGAGGAACCGACTTTGGCGGAAGTCGTGACAAGTGTATATTTTCAAAGAAGCTTGGATCATCATTATTTGTACTGTATAGGTTAATAAGCCATATCTGTTTATTGTCCAACAACATATTTAAAATAATCCATCTACCTTGATGATCTATTTGGACAATTTGCATATCTGGATCAAAATTACTGTTAATTAATATCATCACACCTTTTGAATTTTTTTGCCCATGGGAGAAATTACTCTGGATTACCAGCCTCTGCCTGACCTGATCCTGGGCCTGCCTGCCGTCATGTACTTTAGCCCCACTATGGATTATCAACCCCTGCCTGCCTTCACCTGTCATTTGACTGCTCCTGTTGTTACAATAAACATTGATACTTCAACACAGTCTGCACTTGGGTCTTACCTCAAACCTGATAGTAATATGTATCTACAGTTTGTGTTTTGGGAATATGTAGTGCCTATGTCATTTCCATGTATTGTGGCCTATGTAGTGATTGTGTGATATGAATGTTGTTCTCCAGACTGTGGCCCACCCTCCACCTGGACCCTCAGAACACCAGAGAGGTGAAGAGTGTCATCAACACATAATGCCTGGCAGCTGACATCAAACTCAGTAAATACCAGGCGGGTGTCAAACTGATATTCCATTGTTATTACAGGAGGTTCAGTATTTAAAAAAAGGCCAAATCACCTTGAGTAACGTACATACCCCCCCCCCCCCCCCCCCCCCCAAAGGAATGCATATTATTTTTCCCCACACCAAATACAAACATACACACACAAACAATGACTACATCTCCCCTGCCCAGACCCGCATGCTCACACCACCATCCCTAGTGCCTGCATTATTGATTGCCACTTTGTACCAATTTATTTTTCTCGGTCGCCCATGCTATCTCAATATTTAAATCATAAATCATTTGATTTTTCCATTGTGTTAATGATGGCCGATTTGATTGATTTCCAAGTTGTCATTATACGTCTTTTCAAGATGAGAAGAGAATCATCCAGCCCATTGGGTATACCGCTACACCCCCATATGCCATGTCTTCAAATATACAGACAGACAGATTCAAAGTATGTTTACATTGTAATACTTCTGACAGACAACTTTCTAGGTCCACCCATAACTTTTGGACTTTATAGCATTCCTAGAAAGCATGGATTAATGAGTCATTGCTAGTTTTACACTTAAGACATGCCGTTGTGCTGTAGAATTTGAATTTTGTCTCTTGTATAATACATTCTATATATTAGTTTATACTGGATTAAGCGTACATTTTCTTTAACTGTAATTTCATTAGTTGTGCTCCAACATTCCCTCCATCTTGTGCTAACATCAGTTATTTTTAAGTCTTCGTTCCAATATGCTCTCTGCAAGGTTTTATATATCTTTGCTATCAGATGCAAAACCCTGGCCCAGGTGTTTGCCATGTCGCTGACGACCCTCCCAACTTTGCCCACCGGCATCCTAATAAGGAAACAAGAGCAAAGAGAGAGAATACAGCAGACAGAGTGGGAGGGTCGTCACAGTCATGCATTTTGGGTAGATAATTATGCTATTGTTGTTATATTTTACGGTTAAACTAGGGCTCCTGAATTTTCCGATTTTTGTTGTTCAATGGAGATGAACTTGCCTACCTCTTTATGTGCACTAATATCATAGGCACATTTATTTGGGGCTAATTCACCACATGAGGAAGAGAAAACTCAAAACACATTAGCTAGATCACTAACTCTAAAGATAATACGCACTCATAGTAGCCATGTATTAGTCTAATAGTACATTTAATATATGTCTCTTTTTTTATTAGGCCTACAGTATGCATTCAAAGCCATATTAAATATTTTGTTTGTAAAATAGTTGCTATTGAGCTCAAAATGGGGGTTGAACAATAAAAAGTATAACTACAGAAAGCTGAGAACATCCTCTCTCCATGTATCTAACAGGATAGCTGTGTTTTCCCAGCAATTAGATTTTCAAATGTTATACAATCCGAACACTTTTCTTTCTCCAGGAGCATTTTTTTCCCAGGCAAGGAGAGAGGGAGTGGCTCACTTGACACAGCAGCAGGCCCCAGCGGAACAGGTACAGAGGCTGGCAGGCAGACACTTTCGTTTTACTTAAATGTGAAAGGCCTAAATGTTCGCAATCAACAGTAGCCTAGGCCAAGGCTCCTCTCTCGCTTTCTACTTCTCATAAGCAGCAGGGCAGCCCCGGACAATTTGGCCAACTACACATTTTATTTATCGGCTTGTCATTTATTTTTTGGGAGAAAATCTGACAATTACTGGCTAATAGAAACCCTGGTGCGTGGGTGGATGGGTTTCAAGTGAAGTTGTTATATCTGCATGCTGTATTATAAGAAATAATGCTTTGTGATTGATGAGTCATCTGTTAACAGGTTTGAGCAAGCCAAAAAACTGAGGAGAGGTCTGTGAGGATTCGCCAAAAGACTGCCCGCCAGAAAGGCCATATGGTGAGGACACATGAGAGCACTGTGCCACTCTCATTCTGCAGTATGCCTTTAGTGTGTGTGGGTGTGGGTGGGTAATGTGTATGGGAAATTCCATGAACCTCTTAAAGATTGGACCATTTTTTCCATTTTCCCCTAAAATGTCATACCCACATCTAACTGCCTGTAGCTCAGGACCTGAAGCAAGGATATGCATATTCTTGATACCATTTGAAAGGAAACACTTTGAAGTTTGTGGAAATGTGAAATTAATGTAGGAGAATATAACACATTTGATCTGGTAAAAGATAATACAAACCAAAAAACATGCAATTTCTATTATTTTAATTTTTTTTCATCATCTTTAAAATGCAAGAGAAAGGCCACACATTAACATAGGCTCCTAGCTGTAGTTTAGATTTTGTCCACAAGATGGAAGCAGTGTGTATGCAAAGTTTCAGACTGATCCAGTGAAGAATTACCTCACTACACAATATTTTGTATCAGTCTGCCAGGAGTTTGCCCAAATGTGCCGAATTGGTCAATTTATACATTTTCAAGTACATAACTATAGAGAACATACAAAAACGCTATGGTAATAAAACATTTAAGTTTACACACTCCCAAGAATGTCATACATGATGGATCATTAGCTTCCCTACAGAAAATACACTAACTTTCACACATCTAGATGGCCAAGGGATGGGGGTGTGGAGCCAGAGACAGCAGTGGGGTCAAACTGTAGAACCCAGTTCCTACATTTGAATATAAAAATGTATTTTATCAAACAAAACTGTTACATTTTATCTCTGGGACCCTCAGGATGACAAATCAGAGCAAGATTACTAAATGTGACTACATTATTTACCTTCAGAGGTGAACGTATCAAACCAGTTGCCGTGATAAAAGTGTTTTGTTGTTGTGCACAATCCTCAAACAATAGCATGTTATTTTTTCCTGTAATAGCTACTGTAAATTAAACAGTGCAGTTAGATTAACAGGAATTTAAGCTTTCTGCGCATATAAGATATGTCTATGTCCCGGAAAGTTGGCTCTTCAGCAAGATGGCGCCGACAGAGATGGTCGCCTCGCTTCGAGTCCTTAGGAAACTATGCAGTATTTTTTTAATGTATTATTTCTTTCATTGTTAGCCCAGAAAATGTTAAGTGTTATTACATACAGCCGGGAAGAACTATTGGATATAAGAGCGACGTCAACTTACCAACATTATGACCAGGATTACGACTTTCCCAAAGCGGATCCTTTGTTCGGACCACCACCCAGGACATTGGATCTAATCCCAGAGGCCGACCCAAAACAACGTTGCCGCAGAAGAGGTAGACGGAGCGGCCTCCTGGTCAGACTTCGAAGGCGTGCACACCACCCACTGCTTCCAAGTATATTACTCGCCAATGTCCAGTCAACAAGGTGGACGAAATTAGGGCATGGGTTGCCTTCCAGAGAGACATCAGAGATTGTAACATTCTCTGTTTCATGGTGTTACATTCCCCAGTTTCTGTGTTGTGGTTTTGTATGTGTGTGTTTCAGGATGGCTTCCTGAAATTCCCCCAAGCAGCTGATTGGTTGGCCCCATTGGCAATTGGAGCTGACCCCGCCCCCTCATCAGGATCCAGCTGTATCCCGTTACAGACTCCTTCCCCAGCTATATAAGCCAGTGTTCCTTTGTAAGAGAGAGCTGAGGGTTATATCATATGTTGGTTGTTTCGCAGAAAGAGATTTAGTATGTACTATGTTAGTTGTTGCTGAGTGAGCTGATTATGTTCTGTGTTAGTTTGTTGCTCAGAGAGAGAGAGAGAGCTTCTTTAATGTCCTGAGTTTTTTTCTCAGTTTTTTTTGTGAAGTAGTTTGTATTCTGTTTCATTTGTTCCAAGGGGGGAAGGGGAAGGCATCTAGGGAGTGCTTAGGCAAGAGGCTTGCGGGCATACATAACCCGTCGTATTCACTGTCTATGCACACTAGGTAAGACCTGGATGGACCGCCCCCTGTATTTTGGTTAGTGCACCAGGTTAGGTAAGCAGTTAAGGTAGGAGAGGGGGCTTTGACATTTACTTTCTTTGCTTTGGTTCCGTTCAGCCCCTTTAGCCCCAAAATTACCATGTGATGGAATAAACTCCTTGTAACTGGTAAAATTCTCTGCCTTTTGTCTTCCTTACTCGCGCCTACAATCCCATACCCCTTTCACTCCACGGGGAGTTGAGTTGTAGCAGGGTGCTGTGTTCCCTTTTCCTAGAGGTGTACGTAACACATGGAAACATGGCTCTCTCGATATGTTGTCAGAGTCGGTACAGCCACCGGGTTTCTTCATGCGTCGCGCCGACAGAAATAAACATCTCTCTGGGAATAAGAAGGGTGGGGGTGTATGCTTCATGATTAACGAGTCATGGTGTAATCATAACAACATACAGTCCTTCTGTTCCCCTGACCTAGAATTCCTTACAATCAAATGCTGACCATATTATCTCCCAAGAGAATTCTCGTTGGTTTGTCACAGCTGTGTATGCCCCCCCCCCTCAAGCAGATACCACGACGGCCCTCAAGGAACATCACTGGACTCTATGTAAACTGGAAACCATATCCTGAGGCTGCATTTATTGTAGCTGGGGATTTTAACAAAGCAAATTTCAGAACAAGGCTACCTAAATTCTATCAGCATATTGATTGCAGCACTCATGCGGGCAATACACTGGACCACTGCTATAACTTCAGCGACGCATACAAGGCCTTCCCCAGACTCCATTTTCTCCTACGGTCCTATAGGCAGGAACTCAAACAGGATGTACCCGTGACTAGAACCATTCAACGCTGGTCTGACCAATCGGAATCCACACTTCAAGATTGTTTTGATCACGCTGACTGGGAAATGTTCCTGGGTCTTGACCTAGAATCAGCTGTTCTAACTGGAGGGCCCGCCGACGCATCAGAGTAAAGCCATACTGCACAGAAAGAGACATATACACACACAGTTAATTCAGTTTTAAAACATATACATTACACTACACACACACAGACTGAAGCCATACATACGAGTCCTCCACTACCTCCTGAACAACCTGGAGTGAGTCACACACACACACCACTGTAGATCCACAACAATATGTGATTGTTATGATGTTAGATCCGAGAATTTGGTGACAACTTTCTTGAACCCTCAAAATTACATCTGGGTTGTATTCAATAGGTACCAAGTGGAAGAAAATGGACTGAAACAGGGAGGAGCTATCTAAACTATCTCATCCAAAAAGAAACAATTATTTTGATATGTTTTTCTATGGTGTGCACAAATCAATACAACCCTGTTGTTACATTTTCCACTGGGCACAGACGTCAATACAATGTCTATTCCACGTTGTTTCAACATAATTTCATTGAAATTACTTGGAAACAACATTGATTCAACCAGTGTGTGCCCAGCGGGTTGATTGTCACATCCCAGCTAGCACATTTGGTTCCTTGGAAGTTGAGGGAATGTGCGTTTTTGGTTTCCCATTGGTTCTGGGAACGAAGCCATACGTTTCCTGACCGATTAAATGGTATGTTTTTTAAATGTTCTGAGAACAGAAGTGAAAATTACGCCTGTTCTGGGAACAAAAATGATTTGGTTGCAGGGAGGTTCTGAGAACGTTTTACTATGGTTCCCTGGAAGTTTTCCTAGGAGGTTGTATTAACCTTCTGAGAACAGGAATCATAGGTTATTTGAAGATAATTAAATGTTCTGAGAACATCTTTCAATAAGACTGTTAGCTTAGATTGGGTTAACCGTTTTGAACTCCAAGCACAAACAGGACACATGGGCTGCGTTTACACAGGCAGATATTTTTTTCATTAATTGGTCATTTGACCAATCAGATCAGCTCTGAAAAAGATCTGATGTGAAAAGACTAATTAGTGAAAAAAATATGAGAATTGGGCTGCCTGTGTAACATGGAAATTAATTTGCTGAGGAATTAATCATGCAAACACAATTATTTTTTATTGTGACATGATTAAAACTTTTTATATTCTCTATCCATGGAATTAGTCCACTGCGCCACCAGGATGGAGCTAGCATGCCATGTATTATTTTTTTTTTACATATACAAAGGTGTTAATTTGTGACCCGTTTCAGGGAACTAAGTGTATGTCACTACTTCACAGGAGAGTCACAGGAGAGTCATACTTCACGGGTCACTACTTCACAGGAGAGTCATTTGAATGTAATTTTTTTCTTTTTAATCTAAATGCGTTTTTGGGCAGAAATGACTTCTCAAACATGTGAAGTTTTATGCGCCTTAATAACAAACTTGTATGTCATCTGAAAATACAAATAAAATTGTTAAATTACGAGCCTAGTTGGTTTAGTCACAGAAGAAGTCAGCAACCTTCCCACTAGCCATGATTGGCTGAGATAATGAATGGGCTGGACATGCCGAGAGATGAGTATAGCACGCGTCTGTCTATTTGAGCTGGTCAGTATGTCTAGGTAATCCTGTCTAACGCTGCTTTTTAAAAAAATGTATTGTATAGTAAAACTGCACAAGTGTTCCTCTCCACTTTCTGGAATTTGAGAATGATAGCTAAAGAGATGGAGAAAACACCTGTCTCCGGATTACATCTTCAAACTAAGGGCCGCCATGGCATCCGACAGGAGACGTGTCCGTCCATGAATGATGCATTGAATTTGCGAACAGACAGCACAGTTGCAGTCAAAAACGCTCTGGATAACATAACAGCCTAACCAGCTCTGCTAGGGCGAGTAATGTTCAGTGAGCTGTTCTCTCATTTGTGTCTGGAAGCAGCTAGCAAGTTAGCTTGGGTGCTTGACTGCTGTTGTTAGTACAGAACACTTGGATCAATCCTTAAAGAGATGGGTGGGGCTAAAGCTTAAGAGGGTGTGAAAGATGCTGAATGGGTGTAGACAATAATAGTGCCAAAACATTCAAAGGCAATTTTCTCAAAAGTGAGTTTACAAGTTTATCAACTTTCAAAGCAGAATTACTTTCCCATTGTTCCTCAAATGTAGTGTATGATATACCATTTTGTAGCCCTGAGTCTCTACTTTTACCAAATGTAAAAAACATAATTTCAAACGTTACTACATAAGACCGTTTTGAGCCAGTCAATCACATTTTAATTCATTCAAACAGACCCCATTTCAAAGGAAACAAGCACCCATTAAGATTAAGACTTAACAAGATATAGGATAAAGAGAGTTTTGTTGATGCTGAGAACGGAATGTGTATGTTTTTAAATAACATACTTAGGATGTTATATGAACGTTAATAATGTTTTCTTGCAGTTTTTACAGAAAGTTTTCTTAATGTTCTGAGAAAATTATTTAGATAG
Organism: Salmo trutta; assembly: GCF_901001165.1. Classification (NCBI taxonomy): domain Eukaryota; kingdom Metazoa; phylum Chordata; class Actinopteri; order Salmoniformes; family Salmonidae; genus Salmo; species Salmo trutta. Next base: position 34,585,768 of record NC_042958.1, read on the forward strand.
AACAGTGAGGAAACCTGCGGAAAATGTTCCCTACAGAAGGACGTTGTTTCTTTACTTTCTCAGAATAATTTGAGAACATTACTTTAAATGGAACCATGAGGAAACCTGTAGCCTAAAATTCCCACCTAAGAAACATATGGTTCTCAGAATGTTATGTGCTAGCTGTGTATCCAGCACCATTCCCACAACACTGTGGGAAGGTTGTATGCAAAATAACCATAGGACAACCACACTCTCACCAAGCTAAGAAACATATGGTTCTCAGAACGTCATGTGCTAGCTGGGATAGGACACAGAAACAGAAGCTCCACAGAAAGTGTCACCAATGGTTTTTTCCACATAATTATTAGCTGTTTTTCACTTTGCTACATCCAATGGTTTTGATCATGTTGTGGTGTTAACAGAAGCTGCTATAGACCACCAAGTGCTAACAGTCAGTATCTGGATAACGTGTGAAATGCTTGATAATGTATGTGATATCAATAGAGAGGTATATTTTCTGGATGATTTAAATATTGACTGGCTTTCATCAGGCTGCTCACTCAAACTGTAACTGGTTCAGGTTATCAATGAACCTGCCAGGGTAGTTACAAACAGCACAGGGCTGAAATCATCAACATGTATTGATCACATTTTACTAATTTGTTTGAAAGCAGTATCCAAATACATCGGATGTAGTGATCACAATATAGTAACCATATCTAGGAAAACCAAAGTTCCAAAGGCTGGGCCTAATATAGTGTATAAGAGGTCATAGAATAAGTTTTGTAGCGATTCCTATGTTGTTGATGTGAAGAATATTTGTTGGTGCGTGGTGTGTTTTGAAGAGCAGCCAGACGCTGCACTTGACACATTTATGAAATTGCTTATCCCAGTTACTAATAAGCATGCACCCATTAAGAAAATTACTGATAAAAATCGTTAAATCCCCGTGGATTGATGAGTAATTGAAAAACTATATGGTTAAGGGGGATGAGGCAAAATAAATGGCAAATAGATCTGGCTGTACAACCGATTGGCAAATGTATTGCAAATTGAGAAATCATGTGACTAAACTGAATAAAAAGAGGAAGAAACTACACTATAAAACAAAGATAGATGACATGAAGAATGATAGTAAAAAGCTTAGTAGCAAGTTAGTCCTAAATATGTCAAAAACTAAAAGCATTGTATTTGGGACAAATTATTCACTAAACCCTAAACCTCAACTAAATCTTGTAATGAATACAGTGGTAATTGAGCAAGTTGAGGAGACTAAATTGCTTGGAGTAACCCTGTATTGAAAACTGTCATGGTCAAAACAAATTGATACAACAGTTGCTAGGATGGGGAGAAGTCTGTCCATAATAAAGCACTGCTCTGCATTCTTCACAGCACTATCAACAAGGCAGGTCCAACAGGCCCTAGATTTGTCACACCTGGACTACTGGCTAACAAAATACTTTATTGAAACAAAGTGTGTACAGAGAGTCAGTCGGTACAGTTTCACAAAGAGGGACATAGGAAAATTGCAATTGGCTCGGAAAAGGGCAGCACGGCTGGCCCTTGTATGTACACAGAGAGCTAACATTAATATGTACAGTTGAAGTCAGAAGGTTACATACACCTTAGCCAAATACATTTAAACTCAATTTTCCCAATTCCTGACATTTAATCCTAGTAAAAAGTCCCTGTCTTAGGTCAGTTAGGATCACCAGTTTATTTTAAGAATGTGAAATGTCAGAATAATATTAGAGAGAATGATTTGTTTCAGATTTTATTTCTTTCATCACATTCCCAGTGGGTCAGAAGTTTACGTACTCAATTAGTATTTGGTAGCATTGCCTTTAAATTGTTTAACTTGGGTCAAACGTTTTGGGTAGCCTTCACCCAGCTTCTGACAATAAGCTGGGTGAATTTTGGCCCATTCCTCTTGACAGAGCTGGTGAAACTGAGTCAGGTTTGTAGGCCTCCTTGCTCGCACACGCTTTTCAGTTCTGCCCAGACATTTTCTATAGGATTGAGGTCAGGGCTTTGTGATGGCCACTCTAATACCTTGACTTTGTTGTCCTTAAGCCATTTTGCCACAACTTTGGAAGTATGCTTGGAGTCATTGTCCATTTGGAAGACCCATTAGTGACCAAGCTTCAACTTCCTGACTGATGTCTTGAGATGTTGCTTCAATATATCCTCATAATGTTCCTGCCTCATGATGCCATCTATTTTGTGAAGTGCACCAGTCCCTCCTGCAGCAAAGCACCCCCACAAGATGATGCTGCCACCCCCGTGCTTCATGGTTGGGATGGTGTTCTTCAGCTTGCAAGCCTCCCCCTTTTTTCTCCAAACATAACGATGGTCATTATGGCCAAACAGTTATATTTTTGTTTCATCAGACCAGAGGACATTTCCCCAAAACGTACGATCTTTGTCCCCATTTGCAGTTGCAAACCATAGTCTGGCTTTTTTTATGGCGGTTTTGGAGCAGTGGCTTCTTCCTTGCTGAGCGGCCTTTCAGGTTATGTCGATATAGGACTCGTTTTACGGTGGATATAGATACTTTTGTACCTGTTTCCTCCAGCATCTTCACAAGGTCCTTTGCTGTTGTTCTGGGATTGATTTGCACTTTTCGACACCAAAGTACGTTCATCTCTAGGAGACAGAACATGTCTCCTTCCTGAGCGGTATGACGGCTGCTTGGTCCCATGGTGTTTATACTTGTGTACTATTGTTTGTACAGATGAACGTGGTACCTTCAAGGCGTTTTGAAATTTCTTCCAGGGATGAACTAGACTTGTGGAGGTCTACAATTTCTTTTCTGAGGTCTTGACTGATTTCTTTTGATTTTCCCATTATGTCAAGCAACGAGGCACTGAGTTTGAAGGTAGGCCTTGAAATACATCCACAGTTACACCTCCAATTGACTCAAACGACGTCAATTAGCCTATCAGAAGCTTCTAAAGCCATCATTTTCTGGAATTTTCAAAGCTGTTTAAAGGCACAGTCAACTTAGTTTATGTAAACTTCTGACCCACTGGAATTATTATACAGTGAATTATAAGTGAAATAATCTGTCTGTAAACAATTGTTGGAAAAATTACTTGTCATGCACAAAGTAGATGTCCTAACCGACTTGCCAAAACTATAGTTTGTTAACAAGAAATGTGTCGAGTGGTTGGAAAACGAGCTTTAACGACTCCAACCTAAGTGTATGTAAACTTCCGACTTTAACTGTATGTAAATCTCTCCTGGCTCAAAGTGGAGGAGATATTGACTTCATCACTATTTGTATTTGTGTGAGGTATTGACATGTTGAATGCACAAGCTGTCTGTTTGAACTACTGGCACACAGCTCAGACACCCATGCATACCCCACAAGACATGTCACCAGAGGTCTCTTCACAGTCCCCAAATCCAGAACAGATTATGGGAGGCACACAGTACTACATAGAGCCATGACTACATGGAACTCTATTCCACATCAAGTAACTTGTGCAAGCAGTAAAATTTGATTTTAAAAACAGATAAAAATACACCTTATGGAATAGCAGGGACTGTGTAGCAACACAAACATAGGCACAGACACATGCATACACACACATGATAACATACACACAGGTACACATGGATTTTGTTGTTGATATGTGATAGTACAGTAGGGGTTTGAGTGCACACTTAATATGTTGTGAAATCTGTTGTGAATGTATTGTAATGTTTTAAAAAATGTACTACTGCCTAAATTTTGCTGGACCCCAGGAATAGTAGCTGCTGCCTTGGCATATACAAAACTGTGCCCCTCCCTACTGTGTTTTCCAGGGCAGCAAAAATTTTCCTGACTCGTTCGCTGGAGATGCGTTAACATCTGTTGGCCGGATCACCTTGAATGTGCCCAGTCCCTCAACAACTCCCTGATGTCCAGAGCCTGCTCGTACAAAGGAACAGCCTTCTCCAGGTTCCTGTGGACAACACAAACATCTCCTCTGTCAGCATCTCAATCAGGATTATACCATGCTAAATAATGCTAATAGAACCGACACTGAGTGTACAAAGCATGAAGAACACCGTCCTAATATTGAGTTGCACCCCCCTGCCATTTTGCACTCAGAACGGCCTCAATTCATCGGGGCATGGACTCCACAAGGTGTCGAAAGCGTCCCACAGGGATGCTGGCCCATGTTGTCTCAAGTTGGCTGTATGTGCTTTGGGTGATGGACCATTTTTGATAAACACGGGAAACTGTTGTGTGAAAAACCTAGCAGAGTTGCAGTTCTTGACACAAACCGGTGCGTCTTGCACCTACTACCATACCCCGATCAAAGGCACTTCAATCTTTTGTCTTGCCCATTCACCCTCTGAATGGCACACATACACAAACATTGTGTAAGAACATTTTAAGAAAAAAGGAGTACCATAAACTAGAATCAACTGGCTAATAAATACTTTATTGAAACAAAGTGTGGAAACAGAGAGTTAGTCGGTACAGTTTCAGCAGAGAAAGTTTCAGTTACATGTATATCAGATTAAACAGCTGAGAGTATGACATGGGAGTAGCACTGGTCCATAGCAGTAGCACTGGTCCATTGTTGGCCACTCGTTGTCATCGCACTACAGACCAGAGCTAGACATGGAGCAGATACATTTAAGGCAGGTTAGTCATGCAGAGAAACATTAGGCCTCATTCACCATCATTCAAAATGTTTAAGAAAGGATGAAATGCATTAACAATTTAATTAATTAGCATTCCATACAGTAGTAATAGTTGGTCCGAGACTGTATCCATAACAGCAATTGCTTATTCAACTCAGTGTTACAACAGTATTTCGTCTCGGTCAACAAGCATAATGAATTATATAGCTAACATCTGTATGTACCTGGTCCATTTCATCAAGCAAAAGTTTATTTAAGATAATTACATACCCTATGCTGCCCCTAAATTGTATTTCAGCGTCCAGTTCGTGCTCTCCGATGCTGAAATTCTAATTGAATTTCAACAGTTAGATGCTTCCATATTGAACAGGCTTACACTAGTAAATTTCTACACTTGGGGAATATGAAGATCATCAACAGCAGCACTTGAGCTCATTAACCATGCATTGCATTCCCTTTCATGTCAAAGGAGCAGAAGTACATGCATTAAGTCGTATTGATACTGTAGTACGTATAGTGGGTTTGAAAAATCGTGCTTGACTTAAGAACGTGGAGATGCAAAGCTCCATTGCAGGGGGTATACTGTATGGCGTCAATGCTCCGTTATTACAAAATGGTGGTAGCTTCACTGCGATGCACGACGATGATGGTTGTCTGATAGTTGAGGTGTCTTCCTGGTCCCGGTTACATCTTTCTCATCTGGGCCATTAGCTCTTCTAGACTCTGTTCTGTTTCCTCCACCGTCTCCCCTCCTGACGCCCCGGTCTCCTGGAAAAGGAGGACAGAAGTCATTATTAGTTCAAACATGCGTGAGATGCCTCCTTGAGGTGTACTGGTTACTTCCACTGGCCCAGAAATAGTGACTGGTGACTTGTTTGTACCGTACAGTGTAGCTTATATAACAAACTTTGCCTACTTAGTCATCACAGGAGGCTCATAATAATGGCCGGAATGGAAAACATAGAACGGCATCAAACACATGGAAATCATGTGTTTGATACCATTCCACCTAATCCGCATCCAGCCATTACCGCGAGCCAGTTCTCCCCAATTAAGGTGCCACCAATCTCCTGTGGTAGGCATTATGACCCTCAAGGGGCTATGCATTGTCGGCGTTCGTCAAAAAAACAAAATCAATATCATAGTATTCTTATGAGGTTTGTATGATACTGACCTTCTCAGGGATGGTGTAGGCCACAGTGATGCCTTCTGGGAGGTCGGGGACAGGGCCTGAAGCCGCATGGCGTTCCTCTTCTGTCTGCTCTGACACCAGCTCAATACCTGACAGAGCAACATAGGTCAGTAATGGTACCTAGACAGGATCACTTACTATGGACAATACATTGAGGCAATATCAACGCTCTAGCTTCACTCACCCCAGTCGTTCTCCTCGTGAACCACTACCTCCTCCACCACCTCCTCTACAACCTTTTTTGGTCGCTCTGCCTCTTTCTTCTGTGGACCACAAAACACACACACCACTGAATTACAACTGTACCGGTCCTGTACACACCCCAGGTCATGATGGGTGAAGTAGAGAGACAGAAAGAGACACAGAAAGAAAAAAGGAGGAAAGGGCCTTGGTCAGTCACCTTATAGTCGTCCTGCTGTTTTCTGCAGTAGCGGTCATCACATGTGGGGTTAGCCTTCATGGCCATAGTTGGGAAGAAGTCCTGCATGGCGTTGTAGCCCAGGTAATGGCTGACTGTGCCAAACTTCAACAGGTACCTGAGGACCATGAACCACTTTTAGGATATCTTCATAGGAAACCCTGTTATGGGTCTTTGTGTTGGGCTATGATCAGGGTCGTATTCATCAGGCCACACCGTCGCAAAATGCTTCTCAACAGAAAACAAAGTGTTGCTTATTGGACAAGTTCAGATAGTGCCTCTGTTTCAGTCTGTTTTCTTCCATGTGGTGCCTAATGAATATGACCCAGGTCCCATTTACAAACGAATGTAACCCAGATCTTACTTGAGGACGTTTTGGACCAGGATCCCTGCCACCACACCCATGGTGGTGGGTAGGCTGGCAGCACACACCCCCTCCCTCTTCAGGGTCTTCTCATCAATGTTGGCGGCCACCACCAGGGGAGGAGCACACTGTCACAGGGACAATCAAAGCTTGTGTTTGCAACGTGCCATCCGTTTCTATTAAAAGGCATTCTCCAGTAGTTTTGTATACTTTCAGTAGTTCTGAAAGTAGTGCCCACGAGCCAGAAGTGGTCCCCGAAAATTGAGTACTGCATCACATATGTGCAGATATGTGCACCATGTCATTGCTCTCGCTCGCTCTGCTGGGTGTGATACTTGCTAGCTGTCACTCAAATGACGAGGGGCTGAATCTCATTGGCGGGAACTCGAATTGGGGAGAAATGGTAAAGCTTCGAAAAAACAGTCGCTTTCAAACTGGGCTTGCTTGGCTAATTGAGGTAAAACATGAACTAGACATTGACACATCCAGCCCAAAGCAGGTTTAAAAAATACTTAGTAGTCACCAAAGTACCAGAGCATGTCTTTAAGTAGAAAAATAATATTGCAAATGGTACCCTATTTCCTATATAGTGCGCCACTTTTGACAAGAGCCATATTGGCCCTGGTCAAAATAATTGTTTTGCCCTGGACAAAAATAGGGAATAGGGTGCCATTTGGGACACATCCCAAGTGTGTGCTGTGACGTACTGCGAAGCAGGCCGTCTCCCCCGGGATGATGAGCTGGATGTGTCCAGACACCGCGTTCTCACTCACACCAGACTCCATCCAGATCTGACCCAGCTCGTTACATGCCTAGGAGCGAGAAAATGACCCACATACATCATCTGGTCTTCATCAACTCAATACTGGAATGTTTTATAGTCAGGGAAGGAGGGATATATAGATAGATATGTTAGTACTGACTGTCAGGGAAGGAGGGATATATATATAGATATGTTAGTACTGACTGTCAGGGAAGGAGGGATATATAGATAGATATGTTAGTACTGACTGTCAGGGAAGGAGGGATATATAGATAGATATGTTAGTACTGACTGCGTTGATGGTCATCCGGGCCTCAAAGTTGTCCACACAACTCAGAATCAGGTCTACGGCCTTTCCTTCCTGAAGCGCCCCATAACTGAGACAACACAGAGTACTTAGAAACAGAATGACCATGTAGCGATCACGTGGACATTTCAGTTATTCGTGTCACAGTAGATCATGAAAGTTCACCAAAAACAACCCCGCTTTCTAGATTATTGATGTGTATGTGTTTACTTCAGAGTTGTCATCACGTAAAGTAAAGCATCCAATGTCATACTGTAATGCAATTCGGGTTTTTTTTTTATCAACTTGAAAGTCAGAGAGCTGAGAGGCAACACTGTCATGCTGTATGGGACAGCAACAGTGGAGCAATTCAATACTGAAAATGCTCTGCAGAAATAAGCAGTATTATACGGCACTTATGAGATCGGAGAGGACACAAGTTTTCACCTTATGCGATCCATGAAATGTGCAAAATGCTCCATGGTGGTAATGTTGTAGTTGTGGGTCTCAAACTGCACATCTGGGTTGATATTCCTGTTGACAGAATTGAAAAACATGTAAGCACCTTATACTGACATTACATCATTTATTCCGACCAGTGGTACGTTTAGCAGGACACAATGTTGTGGAATGTTCAGATAGAAATATATGACGTAGGACCAACATCTCTGACATGTAGAATGAGGAATTATGCTGATGACCTTTTTTTATCTGGCAACGTTCCACAATGTTTGCCTACTGACCGTGGCCCCTCAGGTCACTGTACCTGAGTGTATGTTCAGCTGCCTCTACTTTGCTGAGGCCAGCCTGGTGAGGCTGGAAGAACAGCCTGTTCATATTGGCCAGCTCCACTTTGTCGTAGTCAAACAGGATGAGCTGTACAAAGAGATGACAACAAGGCAGAATGATGCAATGTAGGTCGAATTGATGGACGTTGTCCATCGGAAACATAAGGTTGAAACGAATGACATAAAGACATGTTGATGTAGTAATGTAAAGTTTGTATTACCTTACCAATGCCACATCTTGTGAGCATTTCTGCAGTCACACTTCCAACTCCTCCAACACCCACCACAGCTACAGTGAACATCCGGATTTTCTGGTTAACAGTAGAATATAAATAAATGCATGCCATTTTGTCATATTAGATCTGTGTAGGGTTTTAAAATACCGTAATTTCAGGACTCCTACAGGGATTTATAGAAAGACTCAGAATATTGGGGAAATTGTGCAACCTTAGATGTGGATCCGATAACAATATCACATACAATTGTATCTTACCTCGTAATCTTCAACAATGCCCATTCGCTTCAAAGCCATCAGACGACTGCAAGGTAAAAACATGAGGTAAGCAGTTTACACCATATGCCGGTATGTGGCCCTTATTTCTGGGGTGTCAACCATATCAGGTACTCTCATGATCACAAATGACACAATACGCGGCAGTTAGATTTCGACAGCTACCATACCTGTAAGGGTTTGAATCCACTACTTCTGCACTCATTTTGTCGATCCTTGGTCTGTGATGAGGTTGGTTGTTGTCGGCAGGTTCCTCGGCACACATCGCCGTACATCGCTTTTGCTTACACTTGATCAACTCATTCTCAAGCTCCCTCACTCGCAGCTTCAGTTCTTCGACTGAGGTCATGTTTCTATAAGCAATACGCTGCACTACTCCGTTGTTCAAATGTAAAATGCCTAGATTGAAAAGCCTCGCCAATTACATAAAGGTTCCAAGCGATGGGCTAGTACACGTCTACACAGCTCGAATCAGCTGGCAAACATCGAGTTTCTGTAAATACAGTCCGGGCAGAAACAAGCTGCGTTGAGTTAAGAAAAAAGGAGTCCTATAAATACATGATCTCTACGGCATCTAAAAATTCGACCATCGGTCAGTGCGTGCCATCAGCAAATCTGTGCACTTACCGATCTGTGAAATGAGCTCAGTCGCTCTTTGTAGCGACGTTTTACAGAAAACCTCTGACTGCGCAAGGTTTGATCTGCAAAACACTGACGCTCACCTCTGTCGACTAAGACGAAACAATTCGACCATCCATATTGTACGAGATTTGCTAATTCATTCAACTTTAGGACTTTTACAAATAATTAATCCACACTGAAATATGGAAGACCAAACAACAACTCCTGTCCGGGAGCAGCACAGGTTCAACACTGTCAATCTTCAGCGATATCTGGCTGGAAAGACACGAGGGGTGTCGAACAATGACAGGTTCACTGTCAGACAATACAGGTATGCTCACCTTTTATCTAAAGTGTTCCAGTTCCATAGAAATGAGCATGCTTCGTAAAATGGAGTGAATCCCTTTCCATGCCTTCCGTGTCTGATCATTTCAGTGCTGGACAATCCAACCCCACCTTCCTTATCCAGACCCCTTCTGACAACTATGTCCTGAGAAAGAAACCGCCGGGTATGCTTCTGCCAGGGGCTCACAAGGTAATTATGATGCAAAACCTTCTCAATAATTAGATAAATAATGAGCAAGAGCAGTAGTAAAAGGCACTGTGCTCTTTGACACAGTTTTGGTTGTTTTAGCTGTATTATTTCTCTCCAGTAGAGGGAGACAAAGCTTAACGTTACAAGTACATTGAAATGCCTTGCGAGGTCTAAACCCAACAATGCAGTGAGCAATGTCAATGTAGTGCTATAAAATAACAGAAGGTAGAACAAAACACACGAGAAATAAAAATAAGAAAAACACGAGAAAGTAAGAATCTATATACAGGGACAGTTCCAATACCATATTTCCAATGTGCAGGGACAGGCTACTTGAGTGGTAGAGGTAGATCTGGATAGGAGTAAGGTGACTAGGCATCAGTGGTGGAAAAAATACCCAATTGTCATACTTTAGTAAAAGTAAAAATACCTTAATAGAAAATGACTTGAGTAAAAGTGAAATCATCCAGTAAAATACTACTTTAGTAAAAGTCTACAAATATTCGTTTTTAAATATGCTTAGGTATCAAAAGTAAATGTAATTCCTAGAATATACTTAAACCTGTTAGGGACAGATGTTCCGCTAGCGGAACGCCTCACCAATATCCAATGGTAGATCAAAAATACCTCAAAAATGCAAAAACTTCAATTTTTCAAACGTATAACTATTTTACACCATTTTAAAGACAAGACTCTCCTTTCTCTAACCACATTGTCCAATTTCAAAAAGGCTTTACAACGAAAGCAAAACATTAGATTATGTCAGGAGAGTACCCAGCCAGAAATAATCACACACCCATTTTTCAAGCTAGCATATAATGTCACATAAAACCCAAACCACAGCTAAATGCAGCACTAACCTTTGATGATCTTCATCAGATGACACTCCTAGGACATTATGTTATACAATACATGCATGTTTTGTTCAATCAAGTTCATATTTATATCAAAACCAGCTTTTTACATTAGCGTGTTTTGTTCAGAACTAGCATACCCACCGAAAACTTCCGGTGAATTTACTAAATTACTCACGATAAACGTTGACATAAAAAACATAATTATTTTAAGAATTATAGATACAGAACTCCTTTATGCAATCGCGGTGTTCGATTTTAAAATAGCTTTTCGGTGAAAGCACATTTTGCAATATTCTGAGTAGATATCACGGCTAGCTATTTTGACACCCACCAAGTTTGGCACTCACCAAACTCAGATTTACTATAAGAAAAGTTGGATTACCTTTGCTGTTCTTCGTCAGAATGCACTCCCAGGACATCTACTTCAACACCCAATGTTGTTTTGGTTCCAAATAATCCATAGTTATATCCAAATAGCTCCATTTTGTTTGTGCGTTCAAGTCACTATCCGAAGGGTGACGCGCCGGCGCGTTTCGTGACAAAAAAATGCAAAATATTCCATTACCGTACTTCGAAGCATGTCAAACGCTGTTTAAAATCAATTTTTATGCGATTTTTCTCGTAAAATAGCGATAATATTCCAACCGGGAGACGTTGTATCCGTTCAAACACTGAAAGAAGAAAATGGAGTCGTCACATGCACGCGCAAACCAGTGCCATTGTTCTCAGAAGTACCACTCACCAAAACCCCTACTGTTTTTCGCCCAGAGACTGCAGAGTTATCATTCAACATTCTGGCGCCTTCTGAGAGCCAATGAAAGCCTTAGAAAATGTCACGTTACAGCAGAGATCCTGTATTTTCGATAAAGAGGCTACAGAAGGCCAAGAAATGGTCAGACAGGGCACTTCCCATATAGAATCTTCTCAGGTTTTGGCCTGCCATATGAGTTCTGTTATACTCACAGACACCATTCAAACAGTTTTAGAAACTTTAGGGTGTTTTCTATCCAAATCTACTAATTATATGCATATTCTAGTTTCTGGGCAGGAGTAATAACCAGATTAAATCGGGTACATTTTTTATCCGGCCATGAAAATACTGCCCCCTATCCCTAACAGGTTTTAAGTATTAAAAGGAAAAAATAATTTCAAATTCCTTATATAAAGCAAACCAGACGGCACCATTTTTTTTCTCTTCATTTATGTATAGCCAGGGGCACACTTAAACACTCAGACATAATTTACAAATGAAGCAGACCAGAGGCAGTAGAGATGACCAAGGATGTTCTCTTGATAAGTGTGTGAATTGGACCATTTTAAACATTCAAAATGTAATGAGTACTTTTGGATGTCAGGGAAAATGTAGGGAGTAAAAAGTACATTATTTTCTTTAGGAATGTAGTGAAATAAAAGCTGTAAAAAATATCAATAGTAAAGTACAGATACTCCAAAAAAACGACTTAAGTAGTACTTTAAAGTATTTTTACTTTACTTTTACTTTAGTGCAAAAATAAATATGTAAATACAAGGGTCAACGCAGATCGTCCTGTGTAGCAATTTTGTTAGCTATTTAGCAGTCTTATGGCTTGGGGATAGAAGCTGTTCAGGAACCTGTTGGTGTCAGACTTGATGCACGGTACCGCTTGCCGTGCGGAAGCAGAGAGAACAGTCTATAGCTCGAGTGCCTGGAGTGTTTAACGTTTAAAAAAATAAAAATGATTAACCCCTCCGCCACCCCCCTTCTTCAGAGGACAAATATCTTAGTATCTTACAGCTTTTGTGCTACATATACGGTTTTGTCAATGCTTGGGAAGACTAGAGAATGTAGTAATAATAGCCCAACAAATTATTTTTAATTGTATACATTATGTAGTGTATGCATTACTTGTATTTATTTGGAAGGTTTGACATTTGTGACAGCCCGTCCCAAACGAGGCTTATGTCGAAAAATCCCAACAGTTTCTTTTTTTTTATAACAAACATTTAGTTTCAGAGCTCCAAACTGGCATATCATACACTGTATGCATGTGAAAGTATGCTGCTTCAAAAGCTGATACATTTGTTATCCCACTTAGGAGACAAGTAAGAGAAGAAAAATGCCCTTGAAAGATTGTGTTGAGTGCTAGAGAGCTCTACTTTGTTTAAGCCCCCATTCAGCATCTCATATAAACGCATGGTATACCCCTCCCCTTATCTAAGCCAATCATTGCTAGCCAGGAAGGATCCTGCCTTTCTCCCTATATAGACATTTCAGCACTGATTCTAGCACCTAATCAACTTTGCAGTGTTTCGTTTTTTTTGCGTTATTGTTTCTTACATTATTAGCCCAAAACATTTTTGTCTTATTACATAAAAAAAATACAATGATACAAAAAATGCATTTCGCTACACCTGAAATATCATCTGCTAAATGTGTCTGTGACCAATAACATTTGATTTATAGCTCCGTTCTTTCTCCTTGGCTAAACAAGGCTCATCATTTAATATTTTTATTGATATTTACGGATCCCATACAAGTTTGCAATTAAGGCACATGAAAGTTCACATGTTGAAGAAGGCATTTCTGAAAAACGGCCCTACTGTGAAGTAGGAACGAGCGTCATCCGCCCCCCGTTGGGCTGTCGGATCACATTTCTGTTTTCTGTGTGTGAGGTGGACAGGGAGTATCGAGTGCAGAATGCCCTGTTCTCTGCTGGGTTCCCAGTACCCCAGCCACTGCTACACTGCACTGACGCAGAGGTGATCGGAACCGAGTTCTACCTGATGGAGCATGTACAGGTAGGTCAATGCTGCACAGCGCACAAACCTGTGTGAGCCTTAAAATGCAACGTTGATCTGTAGTAGGAGTTACACACAAACTCTCCCTCTGTTATGTCTGGTTGATGAGCGCTGTATTACGTTTTGTATACCGTTTGGTCAGATATCATTGTGTTCCCCTCTCTGTGGTGTAGGGGCGTATATTCCAGGACCTGAGGCTCCCAGGGGTGAGTGCAGCGGAGAGGGCAGCCCTGTATGTGTCTGCAGTGGAGGTTCTGGCCCGTCTTCACTCCCTGGACCTAACCACCATGGACCTAGAGGGGTACGGGAGAGGGCCTGGCTACTGCAAGAGACAGGTAGAATATAGATATCCTCTACTTATTCCCATTCCATGTTATTCCATCCCCTTTCTATTCCCATTTGCACCCCACTTTGATCTTAAAATAGAATTTTCACTTTGACCGTTTATTACCCAAAAGGTGTCTACCTGGACAAAGCAATACAGAGCAGCTGCCCACAAAGAAATTTCAGTTATGGATAAGCTCTCTGATTGGCTGTTGAGCAACCTGCCCACCAATGACAATGAAGTGGCCCTTGTCCATGGGGACTTTCGAGTGGACAACCTGATATTCCATCCTACTGAGGTTGAGACATGGCTTGAACCTTACAATAAACAGTAATAATACTGTAAAACATATTTGCATTTGTATAGCACTTTTCTAAAGGTGTTTTTCATTGTATATGAGACTAATGTGGTAGAGGAAATTAATTACTGAAGTGTGCATATCTAATAGACAAATGTAATCTTTCTCTCTAGGCTCGTGTGGTGGCTGTGTTGGACTGGGAGCTCTCCACCACGGGCCAGCCAATGGCAGACCTGGCCTACTTCCTGATGCCCAACTATTTTCCTAGCAGCCTCAGCCGCCTCAGCTGCATGGGCAGCCTGAGGGGTGTGGACGGTATGACCTCTGAGCTCTTATATCTGACACAGATCTAGGATCAACTTACGAGCTCTAAACCCTAACTTAAACCATCTGTTCTCTACAGGTTGGATTTTATGTGGCCTGATTTGATTTTCATCTGTGTAATGCTATTGATTAACTCTCTCTTTTTTTCTGTCTATTTATTTCTAAATGGCCAGGTATACCTTCTCCTGAGGACCTGATCTCCATCTACTGTCGGTGCCGAGAGATCCCATCTTCTCTGCATCAGCTCAACTTCTACCTGGCCCTCTCGGTCTTTAAGATGGCAGGGATCGCTCAGGTTTGGCTCACACTTTCTCTTTCGCTCTCTCTCTGTCTGTCTGTCTGTCTCACACACACACACACACACACACACACACACACACACACACACACACAAACAATATGATAATATAAGATTAGTGGCGGTAAAAGTAAAGATACCTAAATATAAAATAACTCAAGTAAAAGTGAAAGTCAGCCAGTAAAATACTACTTGAGTAAAAGTCTAGAACTATTTGGTTTTAAATGTACTTAAAACCTCTTAAAGATTAGCCCCTTTTTTTCAATTTTCGTCTAAAATGACATACCCAAATCTAACTGTCTGTAGCTCAGGCCCTGAAGCAAGGATATGCATATTCTTGGTACCAGTTGAAAGGAAACACTTTGACGTTTATGGAAATGTGAAAGGAATGTAGTAGAATATAACACAATAGATCTGGTAAAAGGTAATACAAAGAAAAAACCAACTGTTCTTTTGTATTTGTTTTGTAACATCATCTTTGAAATGCAAGAGAAAGGCCATAATGTATTATTCCAGCCCAGGCACAATTTAGATTTAGGCCACTAGATGGCATCAGTGTATGTGTAAAGTTTTAGACTGATCCAATGAACGAATGCATTTCTGTTAAAAGTTTTGTATCAAGACTGCCCAAATGTGCCTAATTTGTTTATTAATAACTTTTCATGTTCAAAATTGTCCCACTCTCCACAAATAATAGCATGGTATGCTTTCACTGTAATAGCAACTGTAAATTGGACAGTGCAGTTAGATGAACAGTAATTTAAGCTTTCTGCAAATATCAGATATGTCTATGTCCTGGGAAATTCTCTTGTTACTTAAAACTTCTTCGGGATCGGTGTCCCTTCCACGGGACGGTTTAGCAAACGTAGGCTAATGCGTTTAGGATGAGGTTGTAAGTATCAAAAGTAAATGTAATTGCTAAAATATACTTAAATATCCATGTAAAAGTATAAATCATTTAAAATTCCTTATATTAAGCAAACCACACAGCACCATTTTCTTGTTTTTTAAATGTATGGATAGCCAGGGGCACACTCCAACAATCAGACATCGCTACAAATGAAGCATTTGTGTTTAGTGAGTCCGCCAGATAAGAGGCAGTAGGGATGACCAGGGATGTTCGCTGGATAAGTGTGTGAATTTGACAATTTTCCTGTCCTGCTAAGCATTCAACATGTAATGAGTGCTTTTGGGTGTCAGGGAAAATTAATGGAGTAAAAAGTACATTCTTTTCATTAGGAATGTAGTGAAGTAAAAGTAAAAATTGTCAAAAATATAAATAGTAAAGTACAGATACCCCAAAAAAATGACTTATTAGTACTTTAAAGTATGTTTTACTTCAGTACTTTACACCACTGGATAGGATGCACCTTTTCACTGATGGCACATGTTCCTGAATGCACATGATGACCATTGAAATGCCAGATGGACTGGTGTAAATGAAGGAACACACACACACACACACACACACACACACACACACACACACACACACACACACACAGTGTAGCAGTTTTTGATGCTCTCTCTCTCTCTCTCTGTGTATCTCTCAACTTGTCATCTCTTTGGCACTGTTCAGCTGAAGAGGAAGCTAATGAGCTCAAACTATTCCCAGGTCCACATTCTCATCTCATCTATCTCATCAAGACACACACACACACACACACTTTGTCTTGTCTGCTTTCATTATCTTTATTCTGTACCTGAACACGGCAAACCAAAGCAGATTCCTGTGTTATGATCTATACAAATCATTTTTTCATCCATCAGCTTTCATCTGTCTTTGACACCATTTTCCTTCTTTCTTGCTGATAATACTATCTTACTGATAGAGGACTTCCTAGGACTGAGATATTTCTCTAAACTGTCTCTGCTCACAGAAGATTGTGTGTATGTCTGTAAACTTCCCCCTCTCTCTCTTTCTCTCTTATAGGGGATCTATGCGCGCCACCTCCTGGGCAATGCCAGTGCTCCCAATGCTGCCCAGTTTGGCCAGAGTGTGGAGCCGTTGGCCCAGGTTGGGCTGGAAATTGCAGAGAAGTATGTTGGTTGACATGATACTGAAACTACAGTCTATCATCTCATAATAGTGCCTGTATGTATTATGGTGTGAAATAGTGTGTTTGTGCATGTCTGGCGGTTTGTAGCCCCTCCAGGTCGGTCCCTGCTGATGCCAGACTGTTCCTCCAGACTGCTAAAGGCCAGGCTGTCCACCAGCAGGTCACAGAGTTCATGAAACAACACGTGCTTCCTGCTCAGCAGGTCAGTTGAAAGGTCAGGGGTCAAGAGCAGAGAAGACAGTAGGAGGAACTCCTCATTACAGGGCACTGTATGAGTCAGAGTGGCGGTCAGGGTAATGAGGTACAGAGAGTGCTGGAGGGAGCAAGCTAAGTGCACTCACTTACATCTGTCAACAAACAGACAAATTGTTCATTCTGTCACATATCTCATAAAGAACATCTGGGACGTATTAAATGGAAACAACAACGGATACAAGACACGCTCTTGTAGAAGAGCTGAGGATTCCATATCCTCATTGAGTCTGTATTTTCTGTAGGCATTACACATTTCTGTCTGAATGTACTGTATTGTAAAGTTGCAACCTCCTGAATTAGTCCACGCTTTGTATATTCACCAGTGGATGACTCTGACTGTTTTTACCCCAGGAAGTCGCAGAGTACTACTCTAAACACGCCCACTCGCCCCAGAGATGGCACACCCCCCAGGTGATAGAGGATTTGAAGGTATGGAAGGACATGGTGGGGGTGGGTGATGTTGCTGTTTTTTGATGGTCAGCTCTTGTAGAGTGTTTGAGGAGTAAGGTGAAGTTGCCCCTAGACATTGATCTTTGGTCAGTTTAGCATTTTCCCCACTAATGGTTAAGGTTAGGATTGGGGGAGGGGAAGCTGATCCTAGATCTGTACCAACGGGAAACTTCACCCTAGAGCGGTGTTTGAGTTCAGAGGTCATTTAAGATGTCCCCCCCTAGGTGAAGGCCAGAGAGGCGGGGCTGTGGAACCTCTTCCTGCCAGCAGTAAGCGGTCTCAGTCAGCTAGACTATGCCCACATCGCAGAGGAAACGGGACGATGCCTCTACGCCCCCGACATCTTCAACTGCCAGGCCCCTGGTAAGGCATGGTCACCACTGATTAAGCCTGTTGAAGTTACTGTCTGATAGTGTGCTAAGTTTAGGACAACGTTTTTTGCTGATGCACAACCAGGTAGATGATTTTCATGTCCGGAACCATTCATGATTAATAAATGTATCTAATCTAATGATGTGGAACATACTTGTATTCACGCTTCATATTTCCGTAGTTATTATGTCATAAATGAAGTTATGATGAGTTATAACATTATCGGACTGTAAAATCACCAGGAATTGAGAGAAAAAATGTGTTTAAGTTAGGAAATCTGTTCCCAAGTATTCCTACGAATAAAAAGAGGCATGCAGTATGTGATCGAGTCTCAATGTAATCAAGGTATGAGTGTTCTTTCAATAAACAATTTATTTTGGGGTTTAGTTGTGGTCAAGTTGCAGTGTACAAATTATTATAATTAGGTTGCATTGTCTTTGTGATGTGATGGTGTCATTGGATAATTCCTAGATCTATGGTTGTGTTTGCCCCTATAGACACGGGGAACATGGAGGTCCTCCACATGTTTGGTACTGAGGAGCAGAAGAGAGAGTGGCTCCAGCCCCTGCTCAGCGGACAGATCCGCTCCTGCTTCTGTATGACAGGTACGCTCTCAGGTCCAGAGCCATGCTTTAATATATGGCTACACTATATCCCTGCTATGTATTCATGTATCTCTATATACTGCTCCACTTCATCCTAGTTGTGTCAGTTCAAGTAGCACAAGACGATATGACGTAATGGATTGCATTAATAAAGTTAAAAGGTCTCAGCCCTTGTACCACAAATATGCACTCTAGTAGCATCCACCTGCGTAAATCTACTTGTTAAATTAATTCACTCTATCTTCTTTTTAATTAAGTTTTGATTTATAATTTCGACAGGAGGCTAGGAAAGCTCACTTACTCAAAAATAGACCAGTGACATGCTTAAATGGCAGCCATTTTATGCCAGTACGTTCACCACACATAACCCTTTGGAAAGTACAATTAGAAAAAAGGTGCTAAGCAGAACCGTACAGGGTTCTTCAGTTTGTCCCCACAGGGGAACCCTTTTTGGTGTTGGGTAGAACCCTCTATGTAGGGTTCTTCAACGAACTCCCTGTATATGGTTCTACATAGAACCCTTTATGAAGGGTTCTGCCTAAAACCCTCTATAAATGGTTGTACCAAGAGCCATTTTATCATCTAAATGTTCTTCCTAGAACCGCTTATGAAGGGTTCTACCGAGAACCCTTTTATCTTTGGATGGTTCTTCCTAGAACCCTCTATTATGAGCAGTTCCACCAGCCTTATTTGGCTTTAACATTGTATTATTTATGATAGTACATTACATATCGTAAGACCTTTCTTTGAGGGCCTAGTTATACCTCAACACAGTGGTGTTACAGGCTGACTATAGCCCGTTTTATGTGTGGATTAATTGGTGGAGTAGAGGACCTTGTGCATTTCAGGTAAATAGGACAAATTAGCTAGCAAGTGCAAGCTAAATTGCCATAAATATTTAATGCTTTTCGACCTGTCCCCAAATTAATATAATTGGTTCAGAGTTTGTTCTGATATTTTAACCTGCGTGTCGTGATCGCGTTTGGTGTGGGGGGACAAAATACATTTATGCACGATGGTGCACGTGCACAGCCGGTTTGGGTTCCGTGTTAGGAATATCCTGGTTCACAGGCCACATCAGGCCTGCAAGTGGCATTATGCTGGCTGGCAAAGCATGTGTAGTTTCTATTGGAATCCAGCCAGAGTTAGGTTATCCAATAAGTGAAATTGTTAATCACCCGCAATCTGCTTTCAGAATGACTGCCACAGTAGGGAAGATTGAATACTGAGACTACCTCAATCATCTAAACTGGAACAACCATCTCAGTAATGGGTGCAATAAATCCAACAGATTGGATTAGTTTAGAAAACTGTATGTTATTTATCTTTCTGTAGCATAAAATCTCACTGCAATAAAGCATGCTGGGAAATATTATTTATGGCTCTATGTAGAACCCTTCTTGCCTTCCAAAGAATCATCAAAGAACCCTTTCTTACAAAAATGGTTCTTAGGATGTAAAAGGTTCTAGGTAGAACCCTTTGCCTTACAAAGAACCCTTGTCTTCCAAAAAGGGTTATTCTGATCGAAACGGTTCTTGGTAGAACCCTATCCCTTCTACGAGTGTAATATCCCTGTTAGCATGCTTGTGGGGGTGCTGCCTCCACTCAGACGATCCCACCTGAGGGGAGAGGAGGTTGTATATTCATCCCAGCGGGTACAGGCTCTGAGTAGAGCCATCTCCATAAAGACACTGTTCACTCTGAGCGAGGCCTGTGGGACCAGACCATGAGTCAGAATGCTGAGAATGAGCCATTCCCCTCTGTTTGTTACCCATTACAGAGAAATTGTATGCATCGCAAATGGCACCCTATTTCCTATATTGTGCATTACCTTTCACCAGGGTCCCTAGGGCTATGTTAGAGCTCTGGTCAAAAATAGTGCACTAAGTGGGGAATAGAGTGCCATTTGGGACACAGAAATAGTAATGTAATGATGTCAGAAGGGGACGATAGTGGGCGTTAGGCTCCCTTGTGTTCTTGCAAACACAGATGTTGTTTCCGAGGTGTTTGTGTGCGTCATCGGTTTGGTTGATTTCGGATGAGCCTCCCACTCCCGTGTACACTCTGTGTATACGTTCCTGGGAATTTACTGTGCATAGAGAAACCTTCACTCTAGAGTGGATCAGTGTTTGGACCAATTATAGAGTGGTTCACACACACGCGTACGCAGAGAGGTAGTGTGTCCTGCTGTGTTAAACACTACCCAGTGATCTCTGGGTGGGTGCGTTTCCTGTCCACAGGACTTTAAGAAAAGGGTTAACCCGCACATTGCCATGCTTTTCCCGTTTGTGGTGCAGCTACAGCCCCAAAGTTGACATAGTAGAAAAAAACATGTACTGTACCAATAACTCCCACACAATTTTACCTCTGCTGTTTTACCCTGTCAACAGAGCCCGATGTGGCCTCCAGTGACGCCACCAACATGGAGTGTACCCTTCAGAGGGACCAAGACCATTACGTCATCCACGGGAGGAAGTGGTGGAGCAGTGGTGCGTAAACCTACTTGTTGTTTCACTAGCTTTTAAATTCCGTTTTGATTTATAATTCCAAGTCCATTTTTAAGGATTGAGTGACTGTTTATTTCTGATATTAACTCAGTTTTTATATAGTGAATGAAAAAGGTTTATTTGTGGGATCTTTGACAAAGGTGCAGATACCAGTTACTCACTGGCCAAACAGTATCTCCACCCTATAAGCCAGGGATCATCAACTAGATTCAGCCGGGGACGATTTTTCTCTTGAGCGGATGGTCGGGGGTCCGGAACATAATTAGTAGACTGCAAATTGAACGCAAGAAGCCCAAACGGATATAATATTTGACTAAAACATCATTTCAAACCTTTCTTACATCTGTATGCTATCACGCGTCTCTTTATTATGCGTGGGAATACTTGAGAACAGATTTCCAAAGTTAAAATCAATTGGAGCTAATTTCCTGGTGCTTTTGCAGTCTTTTTTATGTCCAACAATGATACAAACAAAAAATTGTACCAGTCAAAAGTTCGGAATAACCTACTCATTCAAGGGTTTTTCTTTATCTTTACTATTTTCTACAGTGTAGAAGGACATTGAAGACATCAAAACTATGAAATAACACATATGGAATCATGTAGTAACCAAAAACGTGTTAAACAAATCAAAATATATTTTATATTTGAGATTCTTCAAAGTAGCCACCCTTTGCCTTGATGACAGCTTTGCACACTCTTGGCATTCTCTCAACCAGCTTTATGAGGTAGTCACCTGGAATGCATTTCAATTAACAAGTGTGCCTTGTTAAGTGCCTTCGGATAGTTTTCAGACACCTTGACTTTTCCACATTTTGATATGTTACAGCCTTATTTAAAAGTTGATTTAATTAAATGTTTTTCCTCAGCAATCTACACAATACCCCATAATGACAGAGCGAAAATAGGTTTTTAGAAATGTTTGCAAATGTATTAAAATTTAAAAACGGAAATCCCTTATTTACATAAGTATTCAGACCATTTGCTATGAGACTCAAAATTGAGCTCAGGTGTATCCTGTTTCCATTGATCATCCTTGAGATGTTTCTACAACTTGATTGGAGCCCACCTGTGGTAAATTCAATTGATTGAACATGATTTGGAAAGGCACACACCTTTCTATATAAGGTCCCACAGTTGACAGTGCATGTCAGAGCAAAAACCAAGCCATGAGGTCAAAGGAATTGACCATAGAGTTCCAAGACAGGAATGTATCGAAGCACAGATCTGGGGAAGGGTACCAAAAAATGTCTGGAGCATTGAAGGTCCCCAAGAACACAGTGCCCTCCATCATTCTCAAATGGAAGAAGTTTGGAACCACCAAGACTCTTCCTAGAGCTGGCTGCCCGGCCAAACTGAGCAACCAGAGGAGAAGGGCCTTGGTCAGGTAGGTGACCAAGAACCTGATGGTCACTCTGACAGAGCTCCAGAGTTCCTCTGTAGAGATGGGAGAACCTTCCAGAAGGACAATCTCTGCAGCACTTCACCAATCAGGTCTTTATGGTAGAGTGACCAGAAGGAAGCCACTCCTCAGTAAAAGGCACATGACAGCCCACTTGGAGTTTGCCAAAGGCACCTAAAGACTCTCAGACCATGAGAAACAAGATTCTCTGCTCTGATGAAACCAAGACTGAACTCTTTGGCCTGAATGCCAAGCGTCATGTCGGAGGAAACCTGGCACCATCCCTACGGTGAAGCATGGTGGTGGTAGCATCATGCTGTGGGGATGTTCTTCAGTGGCAGGGACTGGGAGACTAGTCAGGATTGAGGCAAAGATGAACGGAGCAAAGTACAGAGATCCTTGATTGAAAACCTGCTCAAGAGTGCTCAGGAATTCTCTGAATGTCCTTGAGTGGCCCAGCCAGAGCCCGGACTTGAACCCGATCGAACATCTCTGAAGAGACGTGAGAATAGCTGTGCTGCAACGCTCCCCATCCAACCTGACAGAGCTTGAGAGGATCTGCAATGAAGAATGGGAAAAACTCCCCAAATACAGGTGTGCCAAGCTTGTAGATTCATACCCAAGAAGACTGAAGGCTGTAATCGCTGCCAAAGGTGCTTCAACAAAGTACTGAGTGAAGAGTCTGAATACTTATGTAAATATGATATTTCCATTTTTTTTTATTTTATTCTTTACAAAAAAAATCTAAAATCCTGCTTTGTCATTATGGGGTATTGTGTGTAGATTGATGAGGGGAAAACATTTTTTTTTAATCTATTTTAGAATAAGGCTGTAATGTAACAAAATGTGGAAAATGTCAAGGGGTCTGAATACTTTCTGACGTCACTGTATGCCTGTAGATGTTGCTAACTGACCCCCTCAATCACTGTCCGCTGTAGGACATATTCCAGATGTTCCCCCACTCACAAACTGTGGTTTGAGGCCCTCCTCATTTAAACATTCTCTGCATGGCATGGAACACTGGCCTGTTGTTTTCAGTATCCTTAACCCTTTCAAGACCGTCTTGTAATAATTCAATCTGAGAAAAGTTGAGAATTTATGGTCCTGTCTGGCTCTGTTAGTTGAGCAATAACTGGATCGTGGGTTCAATTCCCGTTTGGACCACCCATATGAAAATGTATGCGCGCCCTACTGTACGTCGCTTTGGATAAAAGTCTTATATTATTATGTTGCCCATATACCTTTGATTCATCTGATAACATTAGGTATGTCGGTGTTGACACTGTATTGAGCACACAATGTTCTCTGGCATTGGATAACCTATTTTGGATATGGATACATTCTGTGCCTGCATTGTTTTCCCTCTAAACCTCATTCATGGTTCACTTTTTGCGGAGACGATTGTCTCTAATGCCAGTGACGTTTTCTATCTATTTAGTCAGTGTTGTGTATCAGGCTGTGAAGCGCTCTCTGCGTACCAAATAGCACCCTATTCCCTGTATAGTGCACAAAAGTAGTGCCCTATATAGGGAATAGGGTACATTGGCAATGAAAGTATCACTCTTGTGTTGAGTTTCATCAACACTTATGCAAGTTATGCAAGTTTGACAACGTCTAATTGGCTGTGCATGTAGGTGGTTTCTAAAAACAAGAACAAACAGAGTAGTGGTCTGAATGAATAACCGAGACGTCATTATCCTGGAAACTGGTGGTTTTCCAGCATTAGGGTTCAATTGAAGGAGGAATTATGCAATTAGTCATTAATGATATAGAGAGATGCCAATCACTAACCAAGACGGTCATTTCTCTACTATAATATAAATGGGTATACTTTACACAACATGTAGCTTAGAGATGGCCTTGCATTTGGTAGATATTCTACAAAAAATGACAGCTGTTTATTTCTTGGTGTTATACAGTAATGACAGCGGAGCAAATTAATTTCACCAACTAAACCAAGTGTGGAGTGACGTCTGATACTTGTGAGTCATATCGTGTAGAAGTGACGCCTGGTACTTGTGAGTCATATCGTGTAGAAGTGACGCCTGGTACTTGTGAGTCATATCGTGTAGAAGTGACGCCTGGTACTTGTGAGTCATATCGTGTAGAAGTGACGCCTGGTACTTGTGAGTCATATCGTGTAGAAGTGACGCCTGGTACTTGTGAGTCATATCGTGTAGAAGTGACGCCTGGTACTTGTGAGTCGTATCATGTGTAGAAGTGACGCCTGGTACTTGTGAGTCGTATCATGTGTAGAAGTGACGCCTGGTACTTGTGAGTCGTATCATGTGTAGAAGTGACGCCTGGTACTTGTGAGTCGTATCATGTGTAGAAGTGACGCCTGGTACTTGTGAGTCGTATCATGTGTAGAAGTGACGCCTGGTACTTGTGAGTCGTATCATGTGTAGAAGTGACGCCTGGTACTTGTGAGTCATATCGTGTAGAAGTGACGCCTGGTACTTGTGAGTCGTATCGTGTGTAGAAGTGACGCCTGATACTTGTGAGTCGTATCATGTGTAGAAGTGACGCCTGGTACTTGTGAGTCGTATCATGTGTAGAAGTGACGCCTGGTACTTGTGAGTCGTATCATGTGTAGAAGTGACAGTTGGCACGTGATAAAATCAGTCAGGATGCTCTCCATGGTGCAGCTGTAAAAGTTGAGGGGCCATGACAAATTGTTTCAGCCTCCTGAGGGAGAAGAGGCACTGCCATGCCTTTGTCACAACTGAGCTGGTGTTGAGAAGACCTTATTAAGTCCTCAGTGATGTGGACAATGACGAACTTGAAGCTCTTGACCCAGTCGATGTCGATGTGGATGGGGTTGTGCACCCGCCCCTGTTTCCAGTAGTCCATAATCAGCTCATTGGTCTTACTGCCAGGTCTCTGACCTCTTCCCTGTAGGCTGTCTCATCGCCGTTGGTGATCAGGACTACCACTGGCATGTCGTCAGCAAACTTGATGATGGAGTTGGAGTCATGCGTAGCCACAAAGTCGTGGGTGAACAAGGAGCACAGGAGGGGGCTAAGCACACACCCTGGGGGGCCCCCATGTTGAGGGTCAGCGTGGCGGAGGTGTTATTGCCGACTCTTACCACTCGGAGTCGGGAAGTCCAGGATCCAGTTGCAGAGGGAGGTGTTCAGTCCCAGGGTCCCAAGCTTGGTGACCAGCTTGGAGGGGACTATGGTGTTGAACGCCGAGCTGTAGTCAATGAACAACATCCTTACATTAGGTATTCCTCTTTTCTAGGTGGGAGAGGGCAGTGTGGAGTGCAATTGAGAATGTGTCATCTGTGGATCTATTGGGGCAAAATGCAAATTGGAGTGGGTCCAGGGTGTCTGGGAGGATGGAGTTCATGTGTGCCATGACCAGCCTTTCAAAGCACTTCATAATTACAGATGTGAGTGCTACAAAGCGGTAGTCATTGTGGTAGGATGCCTTAGAGTTTTTGGGAACAGGAATGATGGTAGTCAGCTTGAAACATGTGGGGATTACAGACTGGGACAATGAGAGGTTGAAAGTGTCTGTGAAGATGCCTGCCAGCTGGTCTGCACATTTTTTTTTTTTAAATGACCTTCATTTTGAAGTTATACTGAGACAAGGGTCTCTTTAACAGATGAGCCCTGCATAAATGCATCAAACACATACAATATACAAAATTACAAAACATATTAAGAAAAACGGACATATTTATCAACATAGAGGTCTCGGATCATTAGTCTGAACTGACCAAGGGGGACCAGAACATCTCATTTCAGAGAGCTCTGGAAGTTGTTCCCCATGAAGGGCACCAAAAAAAACTCTAATTAACTTCACTCAACTGTGGAGACTGAAGGGGCCTCCAGTGTTCTCCAAGCCTGAGACCGCTTTGGTCATTTGTAAGTCTAAATTTAATTAATGATGATAGATACAAAGGAAGTTTCTGCATGAGTGCTTTGTAGACGAACACAAGAAAGTGCTGCTCTCTCCTTACGTACAAAGAGGCCCAACCCACTTTTTGATACCAAACACAAATGTGAATTCTATAACCGTCACCAGTAATAAACCTAAGGACACAATGGAAAACAGCATCTAGTGGTTTAAGTGTAGACGATGCAGCATGCACATAGATAATATCCCCATAATCTATAATAAACATAAGTGGTCTGGACAATTTCCTTCCTATTAACAAAAGTCAGACATGCTTTGATTCCGTAAAAGAAACCAACCTTGAACTTCAACTTCTTCACCAGCTCAGTGACATATTTTTAAAAGACAGTTTGTTCATCAAGCCAGATACCAAGATATTTGTAGGAAGGAACTCGCTCCATTTGTGTACTGTTCTAACTAGTAATTACAAATTTCATTTAAATCTGGATAATGGGACCTAGAAAAAAAGCATGCGTTTTGTTTTGTTTGCATTTAACACTAACTTTAGATCCAATAACATTACCATTGTTATTTATATCAATTGTAAACAGTAGTGGGCTGAGTATCGTATCTTGGGGCACCACTTTATGTAATTCAAGGAACTCAGATTTGAAACCATCTACCTTGATGGCGTGAGTTCCGACATTGAGATAATTATGAAACCATCATCAAGCATCAGTCTACAAGCATGGCAGCACAATTCTTTCTATCATCTAAGGCAGGTATTCCAAAACTGGGGTACGCGCAATGCCGTCGGGGGTACGCCAAATAAAAATGTGATTCACTTTGTTTTTTTCAACAAAATATCTGTATTTAGTTTTTTGAAGAAAAAAAAATCTTCACATTTTCAAACAGTCCATTTATATTTTCCAACGGGGTTATACATTGGGGTGAGGTTTTTTTCTCAGCTGAGTAGCCTTGTTTCACTGCCAAAATACAATTCTGCCATCTAGTGTTGAGCGAAATAACAACGCAATGTAAAATACAGTTAGCCTAGTCAAATAATTAACATCCAATCACATTAACTGTTACTCTCTCGTGGGAACTCCATTATCGGTCCGTATGTAGCCAAATGTAGCTGCTGCTCATGTTGGTATCTGTACTGATGGCGCAAAAGCCATGACAGGGAGACAGTGGAGTGGTAATGCAAGCAGTTGCTCCCGACGCCACTTGGGTAAACTGCAGCATCCACCGAGAGGCTCTTGCTGCCAAGGGAATGCCTGACAGCTTGAAAGACGTTTTGGACACTACAGTGAAAATGGTTAACTTTGTTAAAGCAAGGCCCCTGAACTCCCGTGTATTTTCTGCACTATGCAATGATATGGGCTGCGACCATGTAACGCTTTTACAACATACAGAAGTGCGCTGGTTATCAAGGGGCAAAGTATTGACACGTTTTTTTGAATTGAGAGACGAGCTTAAAGTTTTCTTTACTGACCATATTTTTCAATTGTTTGCCCGCTTGCATGACGACGAGTTTCTCACACGACTGGCCTATCTGGGTGATGTTTTTTCTCGCCTGAATGATCTGAATCTAGGATTACATGGACTCTCTCCGCAACTATATTCAATGTGCGGGACAAAATTGAGGTTATGATTAAGAAGTTGGAGCTCTTCTCTGTTTGTATTAACAAGGAAAACACACAAGTCTTTCCATCATTGTATGATTTTTTTGTGTGCAAATGAACAAGCTTACGGACAATGTAAATTGTGATAAATTTAATTTAATCAGAAGCCACTGCCAGATTTCTGGATTGGGCTGCGTTCAGAGTATCCTGCCTTGGCAAATCACGCTGTTAAGACACTGATGCCCTTTGCAACCACGTACCTATGTGTTGGTGGATTCTCGGCCCTCACTAGCATGAAAACTAGATACAGGCACAGACTGTGTGGGAAAAATTATTTAAGACTGAGACTCTCTCCAATACAACCCAACATTGCAGAGGTATGTGCATCCTTTCAAGAACACCCTTCTCATTAACCTGTGGTGAGATATTCACAATTTTTGATTAACAAATAAGGTTTTATATGTAAGATGGTTAAATAAAGAGCTAAATTATTGATTATTATTATTTGTGCCCTGGTCCTATAAGAGCTAGTTGTCACTTCCCACGAGCCGGGTTGTGACAAAAACTCACTCATTTTTATGTTTAATAAATGTATCGTACAGTGTGTGTGTGTGGCAGGCTTACAATGATGGCGAAAAACAACAGAGTCCGCTGACCCTGGTGCTAGAAGGGGTAGGCAGCTGGAGGTTGAATGTTTGAAGGGGTACGGGACTATAAAAAGTTTGGGAACCGAACCACTGATCTAAGGTATTTGTAATTTAATTTACAACAAGCATGGTAGCCATAGTGGTGCTATGTTTAGGTCTGAATCCAGATAGATTAACATTACGAATAACATTTACAGATCGAAAATAACAGCTGTTTGTTGACCAATGATTCTAGTATTTTGGCAAGGCAAGGGA
This sequence comes from Salmo trutta, assembly GCF_901001165.1. Lineage (NCBI taxonomy): Eukaryota > Metazoa > Chordata > Actinopteri > Salmoniformes > Salmonidae > Salmo > Salmo trutta. Next base: position 34,614,776 of record NC_042958.1, read on the forward strand.
GCCTAGAAATGGGTAGATCATTTTCAAGATCACTATTACATGCTATGAAGACAAACCCAGGAATACCATCTGACCCTGTGGCCTTACAAGTGTTGACCCGTTTAAAAACCTCCGTTTTTTTTCGAAGTGTGCATAAAAGGCATTTGAGTTTGTTTTGTAGAGAGGCATCGTTGGGCAGATCATGGCTTCCTTTGTAGTCTGCAATGTACTGTAGGCCCTGCTACATTGGTCTAGTGTTAGCACCGGTATAATAGGATTCTACCTTGTTCCACTATTGTCCTTTTGATGGCTCTGCTGACGTCATAGCGGGACTTGTTCGTGTCCTCAGCCGTAGCCTTGGGTTTTCTGCGACAGCCCTGTGAGCCGGTAGCTCTGTGAGCGATGCATTTCCTGATGAAGCCGGTGACGGAGGTGGTTAGCTCGTCGACGCTATCGGCGGAGTCCCGGAACATATTCCAGTCAGTGCTGGCAAAGCAGTCCTGCGGCAAACCGTCTGCCTCGGTAGACATTTCTTTTAACGGAACGTGCCACTGGTACTTCCTGTTTTGAGATTTTGTTTCTGAACAGGAAGCAGGAGTATAGAGTCATGATCTGATTTGCGGAAAGGGGGGGCGAGGGAGGGCTTTGTATGCTTGCTTGTGGATTGAGTAACAGTGGTCTTTATCACCCCTAGTGGCGAAAGAGACATGTTGATAGAAGTTGGGCATTACGTGTCTTAGTGGCGCAGAGTTAAAATCACCGGCAACAAGAAAAGCAGCCTCCGGGTGCATGTTTTCCTGCTTGTTTATAGCCTTGTACAGTTTGTCAAGTGCCATCTTGTTGTTGTTGTCCTGAGGCAGAATATATACAGCAGTCAGAATAGATTAAAACTTTCTTGGGTGGTAGAAAGGTCAGCATTTGATCATCAGATATTCCAAGACAGGTGAACAATAGGTTGAGACTTCCACTGTGCTAGCATCTGCACACCATTTGGTGTTGATGAAGATATATATATATACCCCTCCCCCTCTGGATTTCCCTGAATCCAATGTCCTTTCCGCCCGGTGAATGGAGAATCAATCGAGTTGGATAGCCATGTTGAGTATCTTGTCTGAAAGCCATGTTTCAGAAAAACAGAGAATTTTGAACTTACGAGAGCCTTATTGATAGCAAATCCAGGATCCGAGGTCATCCTTATTATCAAGTGACTTTCCTATTGGCCAATAGAATAGAGGGAAGTAGTGGCCGGTTTTCCCTTCGCTTTAGTCTCACCAGGAAGCCCGCTCTCCTGTGTAATGAATGCACTGAGAGTCGGGAAGCAAGTACAGTGAGTGAGCATTTTTTAAATAAATAAACAAAACAATAAACACAAACACCACACCGACATGAAACAGAGTCAATAACACCTGAGGAAAGAACCAAGGGGAGTGACAGATATAGAGAGGATAATCAAGGAGGTGATGGAGTCCAGGTGAGTGTCATGAGGCGCTGGTGCGCTTGACGATGGTAACAGGTGTGCTGGATAATCAGCACCCTGAAGACCTAGAGGCTGGAGAGGGAGTATACGTGACATCCTGCCTCTTCCTTGCCGGCGTTTCCACCTGATGTTAAGGATGCATCACAGACACTTGTTTATGAAGGTCTGAGTTGTTGTTATTGTGTTTTTTGTTTTCCTCCATGTTTCTGAGCCACACAGCAGCACTGAGTTAACATCAGTGTTGAAAATATATATTTCTGGGTGTATTTTTCTTTTCTTGGAGCTCCGGATGTTTCTAAGGGAGGCTACTCTTGCTTTTTGTATTCTGGCCTTTACGTCCTCCTCAGCTCCGCCTTGTTTGGTGATGACGCTGCCCCGGTAGATGAAGGAGCTGGTGTCCTACGTAACACTATTTTCGCCATTACCATATTGTTATCCCTTAAATTATTGGGAGCGTACATCAAGTGGACAAAATATTAGGAACACCTGATCTTTCATCACATAGACTGACCAGGTAAAAGCTGATCCCTTATTGATGTCACCTGTTAAATCGACTTCAATCAGTGTAGATGAAGGAGGAGACGGGTCAAAAAATTATTTCTAAGCCTTGAGACAATTGAGACATGGATTGTGTATGTGTGACATTCAGAGAATCAATGGACAAGCCAAAAGATTTAAGTGCCTTTAAAATGAGTATTTTTTTATTTAACCTTTATTTAACTAGGCAAGTCAGTTAAGAACAAATTCTTATTTACAATGACGGCCTACCACCACACAAAGGACACCCAACCAACTTGACACAACTGTGGGAAGGATTGGAGTCAACATGAGCAAGCATCCCTGTGGAACGCAATGACACTTTGTACAGTCCATGCCCTGACAAATTGAGGTTATTCTAAGGGAAAAGGGGGGTGCAACTCAATTAGGAAGGTGTTCCTAATGTTTTGTACATTCAGTGTCTAGAGTTTGTCACCACTTCTTATAACATGATTTAAAATTAAATTTGCATCATAATAATGTCCAGATATAGGCCTACAACTTATATATGTATAGATAACTCCAGCATTTATATTTCTCCCACTTATATCCATAGATGTTTAATGAGAAAAACAGCTTGCTGCGTTTGATTTGAGTAATCGACACAGTGTTCCCAAATGGGATAGTTGTGGTTTGTCTTCTCTCTTGTGTATCAAGAGTGCCACTAGAAATGACCTGATTTGACCCTGGACTCATGTAAATCTACCCTCTCTTTACGGAGGAATCTGGACTCATATACTGTATATTTGTTTTTTTGCTGCACTTTTTTTCTTCTTCTTCTATTCTGCCCTTGATCTCCTTTTTCCTTCTCTTTAAAATGAGTCGCTTTGGGGTACGTTTCAGAGCTGTGTGACCGTGAAGACTACAGCCCTTTGCTGTGTGTGTGTGAGTGTGTTTGTGTGTGGTGATGTAGTTTTAGCTGTAACACACTCCCAGGAGTGTGGTAATTTACTCCAATGACTCCCAGACCCATGGTGAGCCTCTTATCTGGAGGCCATAGTGAGCCCGGCATTAGAAGCAGACCTTATCAGAGATGTAAACCATCTGGACTCCTCGACTCCATGTAAGACTAGTTGATATCTGCTCAATCTAGACTCTGTGTTCATTGAAACATGGGTCCTATGATGGGAAATTATGAATGATGACTATGTGGTGTACATTAGAATGGCTGTTGGTCGTTTTCCTATGGCTCACTATCAGAGGATATGGAATTGGTTAAGCTCTTTGGTTAAATCTCTTGGGAAATGACAATTTAGCTCAGCTTAGAAAAGGATACTTTAATGCCACTGAAGAGCGGGATTGGTTTTGCTTGTTATCCTGGCTTGTATTGTACTTGTAGGCCTTTTCATGAGATTGATAGAGTAGAGACGTGACAGTAGGTAGCAAAGTAGAAAGCAATGACAGCGGATAACGAGAGTGAGAGAGAGTAGAATAACGAAGGATAAAGAAAGACAGGTTGATCTGAAAATGAAGAAAGGAAAAGGAGAGGTTGATCTTAGTGAAGAATGTATAGTGTAAGTGTGAATAGGTAGATACAGTGTATATATATGTATAGATACCCTATAGATAGATATGCATAAATACTGTATAGATAGATACAGTATATGTATGTATAGATACGTCTGCTTGTTTACCTACACACTAACCACACTTGACGGTTTAGGGCAGAGGTGTCAAACTCAATCAGCGTTCTGACCATATTGAAAAATCTGTACACTTTCCCTCCGCTGCACGCTGTAAACGGAACACACGAAGCAGCGCAATTGGCTTCAGGCTGTAATTTCATAAAGAAAATCGCTCAACTGTTGACGCATTTATACTCGCTTGTGTGTCCTATTGTCCTTCAGTAGTAATGTATACTGTACCCTGCGTGTGAATACTTTATCTTATCATTTTTTGACAACCAATATTACATTTTCTTTAGGCTACAGTAATGACCCTTTGGAACCGCAACTTAGCATGGACAATGGCACTGACCGAATCTTCTACCAGACCTAAAGTTTAAATGCGTTTTGAGCCTACAACACGTTTAAACTTTCGGGCTGGTAGAAGATTCGGTCAGTGCCATTAGTGATGATATGATACAGCGCACTGTCTGGCTCGTGTGTGTGGGGGTCTGGGAGGAGGTGTGTGTGTGGCAATGCACTGCCGTTTGGCTTGCAGCACTTTGGCAGTGCTTTCTGTGACTTGTAATGCAGCATATGGGGTCATTCTATGAAAATGCGGGCTTTTTGAACAGCCAACTTTTACAAATTGTAATTCTTCAACAACAGAAAAACTTGTAGTGAGATAATAGTTAACCCCTTAACATTATACATCAATATAAATGGCAGCTTAACATATTTTTTTATTTGTACAATATTACATAAAAAAATGCTTGTGGTGCCTTTGTCACTGGTGTTACCTATATTTTAGATGACAATTCAGGCTAGAATGTAATTTCAGTCTTTAATTTGCATATAAACTCAGCAAAAAAAAAGAAACGTCCTCTCACTGTCAAATGCGTTTATTTTCAGCAAACTTAACATGTGTAAATATTTGTAGGAACATAACAAGATTCAACAACTGAGACATAAACTGAACAAGTTCCACAGACATGTGACTAACAGAAATTGAATAATGTGTCCCTCAACATAGGGGGGGTCAAAATCAAAAGTAAGTCAGTATCTGGTGTGGCCACCAGCTGCATTAAGTACTGCAGTGCATCTCCTCTTCATGGACTGCACCAGATTTGCCAGTTCTTGCTGTGAGATGTTACCCCACTCTTCCACCAAGGCACCTGCAAGTTCCCGGACATTTCTGGGGGGAATGGCCCTAGCCCTCACACTCCGAGAAGTCCCAGACGTGCTCAATAGGATTGCGATCTTGGCTCTTTGCTGGCCATGGCAGAACACTGATGTTCCTGTCTTGCAGGAAATCACGCATAGAATGAGCAGTATGGCTGGTGGCATTGTCATGCTGGAGGGTCATGTCAGGATGAGCCTGCAGGATGTACTGGCCGTACGCACTACCCTCTGTAGTGCCTTGCGGTCAGAGGCCGAGCAATTGGCGTACCAGGCAGTGATGCAAGTCAGGATGCTCTCGATATTGCAGCTGTAGAACCTTTTGAGGATCTGAGGACCCATGCCAAATCTTTATAGTTTCCTGAGGGGGAATAGGCTTTGTCGTGCCCTCTTCACGACTGTCTTGGTGTGTTTGGACCATTCTAGTTTGTTGTTGATGTGGACACCAAGGAACTTGAAGCTCTCAACCTGCTCCACTACAGCCCCGTCAATGAGAATGGGGGCGTGCTCGGTCCTCCTTTTCCTGTAGTCCACAATCATCTCCTTAGTCTTGGTTACGTTGAGGGATAGGTTGTTATTCTGGCACCATCCGGCCAGGTCTCTGACCTCCTCCCTATAGGCTCTCGTCGTTGTCGGTGATCAGGCCTGCCACTGTTGTGTCGTCTGCCAACTTAATGATGGTGTTGGAGTCGAGCCTGGCCATGCAGTCGTGGGTGAACAGGGAGTACAGGAGGTGACTGAGCATGCACCCTTGTGGAGCTCCAGTGTTGAGGATCAATGTGGCAGATATGTTGCTAATTGGAGTGGGTCTAGGGCTTCTGGGATAATGGTGTTGATGTGAGCCATTACCAACCTTTCAAAGCACTTCATGGTTACGGACGTGAGTGCTACGGGTCTGTAGTCATTTAGGCAGGTTGCCTTTGTGTTCTTGGGCACAGGGACTATGGTGGTCTGCTTGAAACATGTTGGTATTACGGACTCAATCAGGGACATGTTGAAAATGTCAGTGAAGACACCTGCCAGTTGGTCAGCACATGCCCGGAGCACACGTCCTGGTAATCCGTCTGGCCCCGCAGCCTTGTGTATGTTGACCTGTTTAAAGGTCTTACTCACATTGGCTACTGCGAGCGTGATCACACAGTCGTCCAGAACAGCTGATGCTCTCATGCATGCCTCAGTGTTGCTTGCCTCGAAGCGAGCATAGAAGTGATTTAGCTTGTCTGGTAGGCTCGTTTCACTGGGCAGCTCACAGCTGTGCTTCCCTTTGTAGTCTGTAATAGTTTGCAAGCCTTGCCACATAAGACGAGCGTCGGAGCCAGTGTAGTATGATTCAATCTTAGCCCTGTATTGATGCTTTGCCTGTTTGATGGTTCGTCACAGGGCATAGCAGGATTTCTTGTAAGCTTCCGGTTTAGAGTCCTGCACCTTGAAAGCGGCAGTCTACCCTTTAGCTCAGTGTGAATGTTGCCTGTAATCCATGGCTTCTGGTTGGGGTATGTATGTACAGTCACTGTGGGGATGACGTCCTCGATGCACTTATTGATAAAGCCAGTGACTGATGTGGTGTACTCCTCAATGCCATCGGAAGAACAAGGTCTTGACAGTCTCACAGCTGAGCTGCAGAGGCGGTTTTCAAAGAAGAATTACGAGATAATGCAAGGGGTCCAGTCTCTCAACCCAAAGAGTACAACATTCTTGAATGAGGAGCCTCTGTTTGCCTTTAAATCTGACTCAAAGGCCTGAGCAGAGGACCTCAAACATGAGGCTTCTTGATAGGAGAGAGAAAAGTGGAAGGGACAGACCGTCTACTCTCCTTGACTTTGTTGTGTTTCTAGAACCTTAAGAGGTCTTCCATGAGCTATTTCGACTTTGTAAGATTTCTGTTGTTACACCAGTCAGCAGTGCTTCTTGCGAGAGAAGTTTCTCATCTTTAAAACTGATTAAAATCCACCTTAGGACAACAATGGTTGATGACAGGTTAAGTCACCTCGGAATTCTCAGTGTTGAGTCGAGGGGGGCACGCTCCCTCAACATGGATGAGTTTGTGAAACATTGAACCACAGAATTATGCTGTTTTTAAATCAACCAGGGATAATTTGGCACTTAGGCGGTCCCTCTCGTCATGATTAAAACCTGCACTGTGTACTAGCTAGTACACTGACTTCTAAAATGATAAATCCAAAGGGTATCATGTCACACAGATGTAATGTGTTCTTGACAATTCCAAAACGCCAATTCCAAAACGTTTATTTGCTATTAGTTAACATAATATGTATGAACATACATATGATACTGTAAGTTTAATATTGATGGGCACCAAAATTATTTTACATTTTCATGTCCATTTCTGCTTGATACCTGGTATGTCAAATTGCAGTGTTTTTTTTGTAAATGTACTTTTTTGTAAATAAACTAAGCATTTGTGTGTTACATAAATTGCAATCTTATCTCCTTGGTGCTTGAGCTTTATTTTCTGAAAATATTTTGGATGTTCTAAACTTATAGACCCAGATTTTATATTCATGAAAACAGAGTGACCCAAGTCTCTCCAGTGTGCGTGTGTGTGTGTGACACATCTTAAGTCCTCTCATGAAATTACCAAGTTAATCATCAAATTGTTAACATATGAAGAGAGTGCACACTCACCATGTGCTTTTCAAAACAGTCCTGTCTCCAATAAACCTTTGACCCAGGAAGAATTTGACAAGGATGTTGCATTTTTTTCAGAGTGTGTTTGTTTTTATACATTTTAACACCAGTGACATGAAATTGAGGGACAGCTATTACTTGTAAATTATTTGTAATATTTAGTTTATATTTTAGTTTTTTTTATGTAGTCCACTAAATAACTATATTACTTTCCTTTGCATTATGACATTTAGAGGGAGAAAATATATTTTAAAATTCAAAATATGTCATTAAACCATGACTCCTGACCTGAGGGACAAGCTAATTTCATGGTACTGACTGTGCTCTACAATATATAAAAAACATTGTTTGCAATAATAACTGTCTTACATATGTTTTATTAATAATAAAAAACTTCAATTAAAACTCCCCCAAAAAACATTTAATTATCTCACACTTTTAAGTGTTTTTCCTGGTGAATAAGGCCGGGACAGGAAAGCCACCATTTTTGTAGAATGACCCGTATGGCTGGCGGTATTGAAGCGGACCAAAATTAATTGACAACCCAAATCATTTCGCAGGCTGGATAGAAATGCGTGATTCAGCCCCGTGGGCCTTGTGTTTGACACATGTGGTTTAGGGTGTAGTAGTCTCACTCTTGCTGACCTGACACACCCTTAAATGTTTTTCAATCTTCCTTTCGGAGAACCTCTCACATTTTAACTAGGCAGTCAAGCCAAATCGTACTGAGCTGGTTATCAGTATGAGGCTTACACTACCTCAGAGTGGATCGATTATCGGTTGAACAGGCACCTTCGGAATTGTTGTAAGAAGTGATCACTGGGAGTCTGCAGACAGGCCAAAAATCATCTAGTCTCTAGCCAGCGTTCAGGTTGAGGTTCCTCATGGGGGGCGGTTCCACGCCTATGTGGCATATTAAATAACAATTAATTTTTTGTTTTGATGGGGGAACTCAGTCTGGGTTTCAACTTACTATTGAGAGTAAGAATAGCAGTTTTTCTCTTGCTATGACAGTCACTGACAGTCACTCAATTAGCCATGTCAGCTACCAATTTTTAGATTGGTAGTCTAGCCAGCTATCTAAACTTGTAGTCATCATGGCCGAATACCAACACAGGGCATGTGCCATGGGCCCTGACCTCCAGGGGACCCCCATTTAGATTTTGGCAGTCATTCTTACTCAGATATCATATTAACATGGCATAAGTTATTACAAAAAAAAACAGCACCAAATCAGTCATTCTCAGTGTTTTGGGAGATAGTTGAGGAGTTTGCTGTGTGAATATGAGTTTATCCCTCTAAAACCAACCACACACCTCACGTATGTGTTTCCTCAGCAATCCCAGCATACGAACACCCCTGTGTGTGTCCCAAATGGCACCCTATTCCCTATATAGTGCACTACTATGGGCCCTGGTCAAAGGTAGTGCACTATATAGGGAGTAGGGTGCCATTTGGGACACAAACCCAGTCATTACAGGGGAGAGGATATCAATTCACATTTTATTTGTCACATGTGCTGAATACTACAGGTGTAGACTTCACCATTAAATGCTTACTTACAAGCCCTTAACCAACAATCCAGTTTAAGAAATGTAGTTAAGAAAATATTTAGTAAATAAACTAAAGTAAAAGTGTAAATAGTCTGGGTGGCCATTTGATTAATTGTTCAGCAGTCTTATGGCTTGGGGGTAGAAGCTGTTAAGGAACTGTTTGGACCTAGACTTGACATGCGGTAGCAGAGAGAACAGTCTGACTAACAGATCCTGTAAGATAATAGGAGGTAAACACTGAGGACATTACTGTAGCTCTATCTCTGGTGGCTCCGGGTTCTGAGGAGTTTGTCCACTTTTAGAAGATCCTCTGAATCATTCCTGTGGTGGTGTAAAGCTTTTCAATAAGACACTGTTTAACTCTCCACACCATACAATGCATCTGACTATGCTTTGGGGGGGGGGGGGGGGCGATTTGTTATTCATGGGATACATTTACTTAAAAAAAAAAATTGTCAAAGGAGTTTGGAGCCCGCTGGAGTTAAATGTGATATTATGTGCCTTATCGATTTCAAAGAGTTTAATATAAAAGTCCTCTTTGAAGAGGAGTTTTAAGGAAGAGGATAAATGGCCATACTGAAATGGTTCACCACTGTTCTATGCATTGCACTCAACAACAACTTCTATTGCACTTCTAAGCCCAGATTATTTAAATGGGGGGAAACATGAGAGGACAGGCAGGGTAATTTAAATGCTGGAATCCTCTTCATGGGTATGTGTCCCAAATGGCACCCTTTTCCCTATATAGTGCACTACTTTTGGGTGCCATTGGAGACTGAACCCTTAAAGAGAAGCCTGCTATTTGTGTACTGTCTTCCTGCCTGTGTGATGGCCAGATGGAAGCCCTCTCTCCCTCACCCTCTCTCTCGCTTTCGATCTCTCTCACTCTCTATACCTCTCTCTCACTCTCTATACCTCTACCTCGCTCTCGCTCTCTCTACCTCTCTCTCGCTCTCTCTCTCTCTACCTCTCTCTTGCTCTCTCTCTCTCTCTCTCTCTCGCGCTACCTCTCGCGCTACCTCTCTCGCTACCTCTCTCGCTACCTCTCTCGCTACCTCTCTCGCTACCTCTCTCGCTACCTCTCTCTCTCTCGCTACCTCTCTCGCTACCTCTCTCTCTCTCGCTACCTCTCTCTCTCTCTCTCTCTCTCTCTCGCTACCTCTCTCTCTCTCTCTCGCTACCTCTCTCTCTCTCTCTCGCTACCTCTCTCTCTCTCTCTCTCTCTCTCTCTCTCTCTCTCTCTCGCTACCTCTCTCTCGCTCTCTCTCGCTACCTCTCTCTCTCGCTACCTCGCTACCTCTCTCTCGCTACCTCTCTCTCTCGCTACCTCTCTCTCTCTCTCGCTACCTCTCTCTCGCTACCTTGCTACCTCTCTCTCTCTCGCTACCTCTCTCTCTCGCTACCTCTCTCTCACTCCCTGTCAACTTCTCTGTCTTTATTTTGCGGATCTCTCCAGCTTTTCTCACTGGCAACCCGCTGTGCAATCAGACTGCCTGCTTTCTTCTCCCCCAAAGCCACATAATACATTGAAATCATATGCTTCCTATCTGCAGGCACCATGGCTGTGTGAGGTTCAATTGAAGATGAGCAATAACATGAGAGATTTAGCTTGAGGGAACCGTTCCTTCTCATTTTTAGATTTATTTAAGATGTTTTCATATATGAGAAATAGTGGGGGATCACATAATAACAACTTATTTTATTTACACAAGATTCTGCTATACTTAAGATTGACTAGATACAGTATAATATATTATTTACTTAGACAAACACAGATTTATCTTGATGTCTAAGTTACTTAACAGTTATGTATAGCAAAGGCTTTTAGAAATGCTGGTATAGAGCAACTGCTTAAAAAAAGGGGACATCTGTGATTGGTACATTCCTTTTTGGACTTTTAAATGTATGATATAGCCATTTATTTGTGAATAATGTAACTTATAAATGCCTCATGAGCTTAGATGCATTTTTACCCAAACAGAACCCCAAATATAAGCTTGTTTGACTGCTGTGTTGTTTTTTGAATCCCAGATTGCCCTTTAATTATTTTCAGAAAATCAATAGAAGTGTTGTGCATTTTCCCTCTCGGTCACCATGATCCGTAGTAAGCCACTCTCACCATAATGAGAGTTCAGAGTTTTTAGACATGTTAGATGGTGAAGGTGCTGGTGTCCTCGTCCTCCGAGACAGATTGTGAGTGTGTTTGCCCGGCGGGGGTGTGTGTATTTAGTGAGATCTCCAACGCCCGCTCCTCATTGCCGTGGCGACCACCGCACCACCTCCCCCCGAGGCGCTGTCCGAGGCACTTGGCGACCCTGAGGACATGTCCTCTGAAAGAGGAGCCTATGAAGGCGTAGAGCATTGGGTTGAAGCAGCAGTGTGTGAGCGCCAGGCTCTCCGTCACCTGGAGAGCCCGGTCCAGACCCTTACTGAGGTCACAGTCGGTCACCAGGCCGTAGATGACGTCCAGCGTCCGCCACAGCTTCACCAGGTTGTAGGGCAGCTGGGTGAGCAGGAACACCGCCGCCACGGCCAGCAACACCCGCAGGGCCCGCCGCCTCCTGTCCCTGCACACATTGGCTCCGGCCCTAACCAGCGCCAGGCCCACCCGACAGTAAGACACCCCCATGACCAGGAACGGCAGGAGGAAGCTCAGCAGCACCTCCAGCAGCTCCAGGGCAGCCTTGGTCGGCCGAGCCATGCTGAGGGGGTAGACGGCCGTGCAGGCTAGACGATGAGACGAGTGCTTCACTGTGGAAAACAGCATGTCAGGCAGGCCCAGGCAAACCGCCGTGGCCCACACCACGGCACACACTAATATCCACTGTCTCCTGGCCCGCGGGCCACTCGCGGCCCGGCCTCCAGCGTTGTGGACCAGTGCACAGTAGCGGTCCACGCTAATGCAGGTTAGCAGCAGCATGCCGCAGCTGAAGTTGGTGGCATAGAGGAAGGAGGTGAGCTTGCAGGCAGCCACACCGATCCGCCAGCCGTGCACAGCGTCGGCCACCCAGAAGGGCAGCGTGAGGAGAAGGAGTAAATCGGCCACGGCAAGATTCAGGATACACACGTCTGTCAGCGTCCGCAGTCGCTGTTGCGATGTATACACCACCACGACCAGAGCGTTGCCTGCCACGCCCACCACCAGAGCCAAGGTGTAGACTACGGGCAGGAAGAGACGGCCGAAAGAACGCACCTCCGCTTTGTCGCACACCGAGTGGTAGTTGTCGTAGTAGTCACTGTCGTTGGAGCTGGAGTTGTCATAGTCGTAGTCCTCTTCCTCCATCCTCTCTGTTTTCTGAGAAATAAGGGACTAAAGGAACATGACATGTTAGGAATGACGTCAAGTCAGTTTAGTCTGTGCTGAGCATTGTATTTTAACTTAAAAGAGACCCGTTGACAAGATCACTTTATTTTGTTATAGACGAGGCTTGCTTGTTAAAATGATTATCTTTCACATACTTTAGACAGAATGGATCACATAATATGAAATGTGTATTTTATCTGAAAACACATATATTAGGAGAGAAGTAGAGAATGGCCATCCATCTGAAAGTTGTAATGCACTTACAGCCAATAACAGCATGACGATCCAAGTTGTCAACAACGATAGATTGTTTGTTATCCTTCCCCCCCTCACTGCTTTTTGCCCCTCTTTCTGACCTGTAGGGGTTTTATATTGGGTAGAATTTGTGGCCAATGCTTGACAGAGTGAGGAGTGTGTGTGTGTGTGCACGCGTCACAGGAGGTTGGTGGCAACTTAATTGGGGAGGACGGGCTCGTGGTAATGGTTGGAGCGGAATCAGTGGAATGGTATCAAATATCATGGAAACCATGTGTTTGATGCCATTTGATTTGCTCCGTTCCAGCCATTTTTATGAGCCGTCCTCCCCTCAGCAGCCTCCACTGGTGTGCGTGTGTGTGTGCATACCTGCGTGCGTGTAAACAATAAGCTCCTTCTTGTTAGGTACGCCCAACACAACAACAAAATTCCTTACCCCTTGACATGGTCACTATTCATACCCGTTGACTTATTCAACATTTTGTTGTTACAGCCCGAATTCAAAATGGAATACCTAATTTACATAAAGTATTCACACCCCTGAGTCAATACATGTTAGGATCACCTTTTGCAGCATTTACATTTACAGTCTTTCTGGGTAAGGCTCTAACAGCTTTGCACACCTGGTTTGTAAAATATTTTCACATTATTCTTTTAAAAGTTCTTCCAGCTCTGTCAAGTTGGTTGATGATCATTGCTAGACGGCCATTTTAAAGTCTTGCCATAGACTTTTAAGCCGATTTTAAGGCAAAGCTGTAACTTGGCAAGGAACATTCAATGTCTTCTTGGTAAGCAACTCCAGTGTATATTTGGCCTTGTGTTTTAGATTATTGTCCTGCTGAAAGGTATATTTGTTTCCGAGTTTCTGTTGGAAAGGAGACTGAACCAGGTTTTCCTGTAGGATTTTGTCTGTGCTTAGCTCTATTCCGTTTCTTTTTATCCTGTGTGTGTGTGTGTGTGTGTGTGTGTGTGTGTGTGTGTGTGTGTGTGTGTGTGTGTGTGCACATACCTACGTGCGTGTAAACATTAAGCTCCCTCTTGTTAGGAATCTCTCTAGCTTGATTTCTCTCACAAAACCTGTCAGTTGGAGTCACTTGCACACTAGTACACCCAACACAACAACAAAATTCCTTACCCTGTAAAATTCCTTTCCCCTGGACAAGGGTGGCTATCCCAGAAAAATCAGACTAATCTTTAAACACTCTTTGTGGTTTCCCAGATTAAGCCTAGTCCTGGACTAAATAGCACTTTTAATGGAGGTTATCCAATGATCTTACTGTTTAGTCCAGAACAACAACAACTCTAGTTGTGATACAAACGTTGGGCTATACGTTTAGATTTTTAATACATTCTAAGGCTACGTGATGTGACTCTTATGACGGTTTGAAAAAAAGTTCCCTGAAAGGCATGAGCTCTGCCTTATTTCTTGTGCAGGCTGCACACACTTCATCAGTCTCTCATTCACAATTTGACAAAAACTTGATAATATTCTCACCAGGCCTCGAATTTCACGGCGGCATCCCCCTTGTATGGCCATAATGGCCCCTAAAATATCCATGCCTTTTGCGACCAAAGTGCCCGAATATAAAAAAAATTATAATTCCCTTCTTCCGGCCGTGTTCCGAAGCACCGCTCACTCACATGGCTCTCTGATATCTCAATTCTTATCAGCCAATGCCTGTCGCCTAATTGGGTCCTTTTCACATGCATCTCAGCTCCGAAGTTGGCTACAGGTGAAACAGACCCATCAGGGACGCAGGAGTGTGCATCCTTCTTATCGAATTCTGAGGTGCATATTAATGATGTTAGAAGAACTGCCCACATTTACTTTTCGTCAGCCAACAAGATGAGTAGGAGGCCTAACAAACAGCAAAACAACTAGCTTATGTCAGTCTACTATCCCCCATAGTACAAAACTTGACCTATTCTATTGGTCAACTTGTCCTTCTGTGCGAGAAATAAATATTCCAAACATACTCTGGGACAGTTGTGGGATGTGATAGATTGCAAATGAATACAACCACTCGCAATGAGGCTGATGCAACAGATCAGAACGTTTAGTTTAACATGTTGATCAACTATTAGGCTGTTTCTTCGTACTATAAGCGCAGCAATGTGCACACACGGCAGTATGCTATAAGTGTGAATGTTCCAAAATGCAATCAATTGGCGGGAAGACACTGTTCTCATAAGTGACCACAAATGCAATTATGCATGTCATTTTTTTGCTTTTTTATGTTAAAAATTATCATCCCCAAACTTGAAACTCACGCGCAGCCTACTGTATGTATGCCAGTTAGGTTCTACAGCAGTTGTAAAGCGGATTGATGTGCTTCATTTTAAGAAGGTATTTGGCCGCTTTAAGTTGTGATACAAACCTTATGAAAACATATAGGCCTATGGGCTAGGCTACATGAGGTGTGCGACTATGATTTGAAAAGTCAACAACAAAAAAAGGCAGGCGCTGTTTCTTGTCTTACTACACACGCTGAACATCATTCACAAGTGATAATATATCATTCACAAGTGACCATCAGACTATTCTTAATTTAATATTGTATTTACAGTGTATATTATTTAGCATATGTATGTGTGAAATTAGTTTTGATTTAGAATGGACCATTATCATGCACCTGTCTCGGAACAGGGTAAGGGGAAAGAAATGCATGTCATCTATGCACTTAAATAGCAAATGGAGGACACTTTTCCCGTTGTTCATTTTCATGCCAGCCAGGAAGGCTGTACTCCTGCTGTAAAGCAAAGCAATATTCTTAATATTAGGAAAGCTGAGAAATGAATATAGTAGGTCTAGCCTATAGAAAGCTAATGGGATCCACTTCTTTTTAATAGAGGCCATCAAAACTCTGTTTTCTGACGCAATTGCATAGCTTATAGAAATGTTGTGCAACATGAGCTCATGGGCTCTCATGAAGTGTTTTGATTTGATTTTTGATTACATTTGCATTGATGTCAGAGTGATTAGCGGGACAATAGAGTACTGAGTACCAGGCTGTCAGCAGGCTACTAGCAGGCTACTAATGACCATCAGCAGCATCAGAGCTTGGAGAAGCCTAGTTACCATGACTAAACTGTCACGTGGAATTTGACTGCGGTCATGAATCGTGACCAATGGTGTGGCGGTAATAGGGTCACCTCAACAGCCCTAGTGGAGAGTTTTTCTACGAGCAGGTGTATGTGTGTGTGTTTGACTGCACCGGGCAGTATTTAGCTAGATACAGTATTACATGTGTTTACTATTCATGTGCTCTCTAACAGATAATCAAAACAGGTGAGGCATCGTCTCCTTTGCTGCCTGAGTTTAATAACATAGGTATTTAGGATGGCTTCCAGGTCTATTACATTATCCATCAACGTGTTTCTGCTAGCGGGAGAGAGAAATGAGCCGTAGAGCTGCTAGTGTTTGTACAGAGCGTCTGTTCTCATGTCCAAATATCTCAAATATTCAGCTGTCACAGCTATTCTTTCCTACTGGTTGAGTTCTCTGTCTGAGATGTATGGCCAAAAACACATTCATCTTCCATCTCTGATTAACTATGAGATATTCAACCTCAAGGAGCATTTTGTGTCAAAAGGTGTTTTTAAAAATATTAATAAATTATAAGAAAAGCAGCTGAAACTAATTTGTTGGCATAGATGTTCTGTCTGACTGAATATGCCATCATTTCAGAGAATTATCAGGTTAGGTTCAATCATAAACACACTACAGAACTTTGAACTTTAATAGTCCTAACAATCACTGTTCAGACAATTTAACTTCTGAATTTATGAGTCATAGTTAGGGTTGCAAAGGGAGGGTATATTACTGGAAAATTTCAAAGTGACAACTTTCAAGGAATATATAGAATTTTATCAGATGACATCTAGTGGCCTTTTTGGGTACTGTCATTATCTCTGGCCATGTGTGTGGCCCTATCACACGTATTATACAGTATATATAAAACATTACATTTGACTATTTAAAATAGAATGACAAAGCGGTAAACATTCTCCTAAATATAAACCATCAACTTAGTGAATACCATTGGTGTTATATATTTTTTTGACACTTTTATTTCTTTTTCTATGTCAATATGTCTTTGTTGTAAATGTTTTTTGGGGAAAAACTGGTGGCAGTTGTGAAAAAATACAATAGTTGGAAGAGTTGCAGATGCCTTTTTAATTAATTAGGCTATTTTCTTTTGAACCATATGGTCTATCCACTAGAAACGTATGGACAATATGGACACATACACTGAGTACACCAAACATTAGGAACACCTACATTACCTAATATTGAGTTGTTGTTGTTTTTTCCCTCAGAACAGCCTCAATTTGTCAGGGCATGGACTCTACAAGGTGTCAAAAGTGTTACACAGGGATGCTGGCCTATATTAACTCTGGTTGTGTCAAATTGGCTGGGTGTCCTTTGGGTGGTTGGTCATTCTTGATACACACAGGAAACTGTTGAGCGTGAAAAACCCAGCAGTGTTGCAATTCTTGACACAAACCGGTGCGCCTGGCACCTACTACCGTACCCCGTTAAAAGTCACTTAAATCTTTTGTCTTGCCCATTCACCCGCTGAATGGCACTCATACCCAATCCATATCTCAAGGCTTAAAATCCTCCCCTTCAACTACACTGATTTGAAGTGGATTTAACAAGTGACATCAATAAGGGATGATAGCTTTCACCTGGATTCACTTTGTCAGTCTTAATCCTTTGAACACTCAGTGTATATAAAAAAAAAATGTATTCTATATATGAATCCTTTTAAAAAAAAATGTTTTTAAAGTTATTTGAATAAAAATGACCAAAGTTAACATAAATTGCCATTACAGAAGATTCCGGTAACTTTGGTAAACTACCGGTAGCTTTGCAACCCTAGTCATAGTCTTTCTAGAAATGTAACTGCCCTCACCAGAATCATATACAGTAGGTAAGTGAGGAATACTTCTAACTATTTTCAAATAATAAATGTTCAACTTAAAGTGTATAAAGTAAATAAACTTAAAGTAAATAAAGGAGGTGATTGAGTCTTACCCTCAGTGCCTTCCTGTGGGAGATGTAGAGATGTTGAGGCAGTGGTAATTCATCCAGAAGAGACATCCAGTGGTATGGTACTGCGCTCCTCATAGTTTTTGTCAGCCCGTTTGTAAATCCAATGCTCCACCTCCCCTCCCTACAATGACCCGCAGTCTGGGAACACCTTTCACTGATATGTGTGTGTGTGTGTGTGTGTGTGTGTGTGTGTGTGTGTGTGTGTGTGTGTGTGAGAGAGCTAAAGGCTCACACACAGCTGGCGGGGCTCCCATGCTAAAGTATTTTTTTAGGTAATTGCAGATTAATTATATGCCGTTTATTAATTGTTTGATTATGTGTTTAAAATGTTTTTTTATTGGCTATTATTTACATGAATTTTGTGAATTACCTGTTGCTCTCCCCTCTCTTCACAGGATGGATATAAAATATGAGATGAAAAAAGAACAATAAACATCATTAAATGGCCACATCTTGGTCTTATTAACTTTTGGTCATGTAGTATATGTTAGTCTGTCAGACACATACATACACATCACAAAACAAAACCCCAGTCTCCGCCTGGGCAAACAACAGGCTTACCTAGACACAAGGAGAACCTCAGGATTGGGAGGAGACCGGGTGTGTTCATAGGGACAATTTAGTGTGGGCATAAAAGTGTGAAACGTATTTTCTTAGTATCTTTCCAGCACAGGGGAATTGCTTTATTGTGTGTAGTACCCCTCTCTGTGTGTGTCGTATGTGTGATACTCTCCACACAATACAGTTCACACTATAGAATCACATCATGCTTGCTTCGGGCCTACTTTTGTCCACAGGACTTAATTCATTTGAGTTTTTTGGTCTGCAGTTGTGTGATCCTGTAATAATCTGGTGTCCATATGTCTGTGACTCCACGTCCTTCCCCGGGGGACAGGGTACGGTCACTAGAGCAGGACAGTAAACAGGAAGCCAAGCTTTTGGTCACCTCCTCACCTCGCCCCAGGGACTCTGCTGGATCTCTGCGTTCCAGAGTGTACCCACAACCCACCACACTCCAGCTTCACCCTACTCTGAACTCATTTCAAAGCATCTTTTCAAGATGGCGGCAAGCATGTCTTTTTTTTCCTCTCTGATCAGTGTTTTTAGCTGACAAGGTTTTCGTGGACTTTTTGGCTCCATTTAGCTTTGTTTCGTCTAGCTATGAACACATTGGACAGTTTTTTTAAGGAGACATACAAGACTTTGATATACCTGGGCACCCTACTTATCTGAGCAGACACCTGCCTACTGCTGTTTTCATCCTTCCACTTGACATTGTGCCTTTGGATGTTTTTGGACTACTGCCACAATTGATCTCCACTTGGTTTTAGCCTACTTGGATAGATATTTTTTTTTATCTCCCGCGGCCCGGTGTAGAGCTTGCCTCCCTCCCGGCTTCTGCAGGCCTGTACTGGAAACTACATCCCCTCCAAGGTGCTTCTCTCCTGCCTATCATACTGGTAACACAGCCTCTATTGCGTTGCTGTTTTGATGGGCCCCAGCATTTAAACGCATTGAGTAAGTCTCTCCTTGCTGTTGTTATGCTGGCTAGTTTTGTGCCTTGGTTGTGACTATTGTGGGTCCTAGTGCTAGCTGGTTTCTAGTCTATGGTAGGGTTCTGGCATGCTGCCTGTAACTGTGGTGATCCGATAAACTGTGTGATTCAATCGAACTATCACACTGTGTGGATTGATTGACTTTTAGCTGATTCCTCACCAACCTATTTTATTTGTGTGGATTTGAACTGACTTTTCGCCATATGGGGAAAATGACTTTTTCCAGATTGGCGGCTAACACTTTCAGAGACCACAGTGATTGTTTCATCCCACCTATTTTGCTGCCTCAGGCCCTACGGTGCTAACCTTGGAAAAGTCATTTCAACTTCTACTCCTTCCTCCATTACTAATAGGGATAAACCAAATGGCGCAGTTCTATGCAATCTTCTACCCATATCAACCATCAGACAAGACCTGCAACCGCCTACTGAACGTAGCTTGTTTGAGTTGGAGACTCCATGTGACTTTAAAAATCGTAAAAGACTTACTTCCTAAACTGGATTACATTAAGATCTGGGCTATTCCTGGTATCGACTGAAACTTTGATCTCTAGGGACATTTTGGACATTTTGACTATTAATATTGAGGGTTATATTGTGTTCAGAGGTGACAGACAGGGTAGAAGTGGTGGAGTGGCCATTGTTCTTTTCCTTTCTCTCTTTACTGAAATCCATTTCCCATGCCCAAAATCTTTAGCTACTATGTTTAACATTTACATTTACATTTAAGTCATTTAGCAGACGCTCTTATCCAGAGCGACTTACAAATTGGTGCATTCACCTTAAGATATCCAGTGGAACAACCACTTTACAATAGTGCATCTAAATCTTTTTTTTTTGGGGGGGGGGGTTAGAAGGATTACTTTATCTTATCCCAGGTATTCCTTAAAGAGGTGGGGTTTCAGGTGTCTCCGGAAGGTGGTGATTGACTCCGCTGTCCTGGCGTCGTAAGGGAGCTTGTTCCACCATTGGGGTGCCAGAGCAGCGAACAGTTTTGACTGGGCTGAGCGGGAACTGTGCTTCCTCAGAGGTAGGGAGGCGAGCAGGCCAGAGGTGGATGAACGCAGTGCCCTTGTTTGGGTGTAGGGCCTGATCAGAGCCTGAAGGTACGGAGGTGCCGTTCCCCTCACAGCTCCGTAGGCAAGCACCATGGACTTGTAGCGGATGCGAGCTTCAACTGGAAGCCAGTGGAGAGAGCGGAGGAGCGGGGTGACGTGAGAGAACTTGGGAAGGTTGAACACCAGACGGGCTGCGGCGTTCTGGATGAGTTGTAGGGGTTTAATGGCACAGGCAGGGAGCCCAGCCAACAGCGAGTTGCAGTAATCCAGACGGGAGATGACAAGTGCCTGGACTAGGACCTGCGCCGCTTCCTGTGTGAGGCAGGGTCGTACTCTGCGAATGTTGTAGAGCATGAACCTACAGGATCGGTTCACCGCCTTGATGTTAGTGGAGAACGACAGGGTGTTGTCCAGGGTCACGCCAAGGTTCTTAGCACTCTGGGAGGAGGACACAAGGGAGTTGTTAACCGTGATGGTGAGATCATGGAACGGGCAGTCCTTCCCCGGGAGGAGGAGCAGCTCCGTCTTGCCGAGGTTCAGCTTGAGGTGGTGAGCCGTCATCCACACTGATATGTCTGCCAGACATGCAGAGATGCGATTCGCCACCTGGTTATCAGAAGGGGGAAAGGAGAAGATTAATTGTGTGTCGTCTGCGTAGCAATGATAGGAGAGACCATGTGAGGATATGACCGAGCCAAGTGACTTGGTGTATAGTGAGAATAGGAGAGGGCCTAGAACAGAGCCCTGGGGGACACCAGTGGTGAGAGCACGTGGTGCGGAGACAGATTCTCGCCACGCCACCTGGTAGGAGCGACCTGTCAGGTAGGACGCAATCCAAGCATGGGCCGCGCCGGAGATGCCCAGCTCGGAGAGGGTGGAGAGGAGGATCTGATGGTTCACAGTATCAAAGGCAGCAGATAGGTCTAGAAGGATGAGAGCAGAGGAGAGAGAGTTAGCTTTAGCAGTGCGGAGAGCCTCCGTGACACAGAGAAGAGCAGTCTCAGTTGAATGCCCAGTCTTGAAACCTGACTGATTAGGATCAAGAAGGTCATTCTGAGAGAGATAGCAGGAGAGCTGGCCAAGGACGGCACGTTCAAGAGTTTTGGAGAGAAAAGAAAGAAGGGATACTGGTCTGTAGTTGTTGATATCGGAGGGATCGAGTGTAGGTTTTTTCAGAAGGGGTGCAACTCTCGCTCTCTTGAAGACGGAAGGGACGTAGCCAGCGGTCAAGGATGAGTTGATGAGCGAGGTGAGGTAGGGGAGAAGGTCTCCGGAAATGGTCTGGAGAAGAGAGGAGGGGATAGGGTCAAGTGGGCAGGTTGTTGGGCGGCCGGCCGTCACGAGACGCGAGATTTCATCTGGAGAGAGAGGGGAGAAAGAGGTCAAAGCACAGGGTAGGGCAGTGTGAGCAGGACCAGCGGTGTCGTTTGGCTTAGCAAACGAGGATCGGATGTCATCAGCCTTCTTTTCAAAATGGTTGACGAAGTCATCCGCAGAGAGAGAGGAGGAGGGGGGGAGGGGGAGGAGGATTCAGGAGGGAGGAGAAGGTAGCAAAGAGCTTCCTAGGGTTAGAAGCCTTTGTCTGGGGAAAAATGTATCCATAACTGTTAAAGGGGTCTACCGTGTTCCCTCGGGAAGTCGGGAAGTTAACTAGTTGTCTTCTTTTATTGAATCAGAAGTTATTATCCTGGGTGACCTAAATTATGATTGGGAAATGCAGGCTTCAGACAATTTAAAAGACATATGTAATGATCTAAACCTAACCCAGCTGGTGACTAAGCCTATACACTAAAGTCAACTCTTCAAAGTCAACTCTGATTGATCTTATTTTAACGAATACACCAGAGAAATATGTTTCCAAGATATTAGTGACCATTGCCCAGTTGTTTTTGCTAGAGATGTGAGAATACAAAAATTTAAGCCTTGTGTCATCACAAATAGGAACTTTAAAAACTTCAGTGAACAGGCTTATTTACATGATCTTTATTTTAGTGACCTGGGTTGTAATTCAGCTATCCCTTAACCTGACTGAGCTTTGAGCCTTTTTGCAGATGTCTTCAATACTATTGTAGATAATCATGCTTAATATATTTTGATTTGTTTAACACTTTTTTGATTACTACATGATTCCATATGTGTTATTTCATAGTTTTGATGTCTTCTATTATTTTACAATGTAGAAAATAGTAAAAATAAACCCTTGAATGAGTAGGTTTTGACTGGTACTTTATATATATCAGTGGAGGCTGCTGAGGGGACGGCTCATAATAGTGGCTGGAATGGAGTAAATAAATTGGTATCAAAAACATGGTTTTCATTATTATGAGCCATTCTCCCATCAGCAGTCTCCACTGATATATATGTGTATATGTATATGTGTTGTATAATGTGTATATTTATGTTGTACTATACAGGGCGCATTTCAAAAAGAGTCTTAGGTCTCAATATATCTTTCCTGTTCAAATAAAGGTTAACAAAATATTTGGTAGTAAGAGGAAGGATAGTTATCTCCCTCTAGTGGCTGTTCCCCATCTCATCAGTGTTTCCATTCACTTTACTGTAAGAATATTACAGTGAAGCCATATTATGAGGATCACTTACTCTGCCATAGTAAAAATCTCTTCACAATCAATAACATGCTCACACCAGCTAAACCATAAAGAGTTCAGTGGTGATAGAGAAGCTTGTGTAGTTTAGAAACAAGTTAACGCATCAGAAGGGAAACAGAAACCTGTCAAATAGAACTGTACTGTATAGATCCAATGGATGTGGTTCCAGATACTTATAGGCTTGCATCCCAAATGGCACCCTTTGACCTATATATTGCACTACTTGTGACCAGAGCCCCATGGGCCCTGTTTAAAAGTAGTACACTAAATAGGGGCGGCAGGTAGCCTAGTGGTTACCTGCCAGTAACCAAAAGGTTGCTAGATCGAATCCCCAAGCTGACAAGGTAAAAATCTGTCGTTCTTCCCCTGAACAAGGCAGTTAACCCACTGTTCCGAGGCCGTCATTGTAAATAAGCGTTTGTTCTTAACTGACTTGCCTAGTTAAATACATTTAAAAAATGGGGTTATGTCCCCATTTTGGACACAACCAGACTCTACCTGTCTGTTTGTAGCTCCATCCACGCTCGGCAGAAGGACCACTGAGTCTATAGTCCGCCATACTGAAAATTATCATGGATTGTATATTCTGGGAGTGTGAAAATATTTGCTTACTGGTTTATATGTCCAGACATCCCAAGCTGAGAATAAATCATCTATTTTGGTTTAGGGCCACTTCGATAGGGTAGAGGAGTTTGTTTTAATGTTGTTTTAACGTTGATTTAACATGTCTGACTGTTTCTCCAGGTGCTGGTAACCCAAAGTGCAAGGTGGCTATCGTGATGTGCAAGAGCAAGTCTATTAACACTCGAAACAGGTACGCTACACTACACAGCCATGTCACAAACAGTGTCCGGAGTCCATTGAAGTGTCGGGTACACAGCCCTTAGTATAGGGATCATTCCAGATATTGTGGGGTGCATTTATATCAACAGATGTATTGTTTGCATTCAGTAACAATGATGGTGAAATTTATTTGGTTAAGTTTTGGATTGCTTTTATTACATGCTGTGTTTCTGTCTGTTGGGCACTCTTCTCAGACAGCCTCCTGGCAGGATATTAGTGCAAAGAAGAAGCTGATCGGATATAAAAAATGATTTGTTTAGTTTTGTATTCTGGGTCCAAACCCCTGTCTCCTGTGTAGTCGGAAGGATATCAATCGTCTGATTGGGGTAAAATGTGATGCGTTTAAGTCTTGTTGGGAGAAGGCTTTATACAGAACTGTGTGTGTGCATATGTGTTTAGTTCCAACTAACACCTCCAAATGATTTATCTACCTTGGCAGCCATCTCTAAAACCACCCACTATGTGCTATTCAAACAGCCATTTATGACTTTCCAAATTCAATACACACTGCTCTCCTCCTGCCAACCAGCCTCTGCTGGAATCCACTCTCCATTTATGTCCAGTCCCAGATTTAGTCTTGAATGAAAAAGGTGATTCTGGCACCTGTGGAACAATAACATATAGTTGAGCTTTGCCAAGGACACGGTTCTGTGGCTCAGAGACCTCGGTGTGGCCTTGAGGTCTATATTATTTCAGCAGAGCCGTTGACGTAAGGTTCTCTTTCATTCGTTGAGGATGATGACATTCCCAATGTTGTGGAGAATGCTTCCTGTGTTTCTATTGCAGTGGTGCACAGATGACTCCAAAGCTAGGATGTGGCAGGGATTGGGACATGAAAGTGAGAAAAGGAGAGAGAAAGAGAGAGATGGACAGCAAACTAGAGGGAGATAAATTCTAACCTACCCCCAGTTCCCATTTATTCCGGTCTCTCCTTAAGTCTGCTGTTATGTGCCAAATGGCACCCTATTCCCTATGTAGTGCACTACTTTTGACCGGAGCCCTATGGACCCTGGTCAAAAGTAGTGCACTAGCCTATTTAGGGAATAGGGTGCCATTTGAGACGCAGCCTGTGTTGTCCCCTACCAGGATTCAGACCTCTAATTAGCATCAGTAATCAGAACTGTGTGTTCTCTTCCACGTCATCTGTTTCTCCTTAAACGCCTTCTCCTTATCTCTCTCTCTGGAAAAGTAGAGACAGGTTCCTCTCTCTCTTGCTGTCTCTGTCTTTCTCTCTCTCTTTCGCTCTGTCTGTTCACCTCACCACCTCTCCCTTGCTTACTCTTTTTCTCCCTTTCTCTCTCTCTCTTTCTCTCTCTCTCTTTCTTTCACTCACTACCCAGTTACTGGAAAAGGCTCATCCCCTCTACCTCAGTGAGGTGTGTTGGCCAATAAACAGTGCACCGTAAAATCCAGTGCCACCACCTAGTAGCCTAGGTGATGCACTCATCTTACAATACATAAAAAAATACATTTATCATAGATGTTCTTGATAGATCGTCTGTAATTTTCACTTCAGTGCTTACGTTAAGCCAGATGGGCGAAGTTTATAACGTTACAGTCAGTTAACTGCGAGTATCAACCCCATCCTTGTTTTAAGCTTTGTTACTGGATGGGAAGTCTCTCAGATCTCAGTTGCTATAGCAGCATAGCAGACTCATCCACGCCTAGCTCCTGTTGGCAACCGCAGGGCTGATGGGAAAGAGAGAGCCAGAAAGGGAAGGAAACATGCTTTTCCCATCATGCTCAGTTAGTCCTGGGACAGAGTGTAGACTGTAATCACACCCAGCTTTAGCAGGTTTGTTTGGCTGACTCACTTCATCCACTACCCATCTGTAGTGCCCACCTGGGTGATGCCATGGTGGCCATTTTGTGCCTGAAAGCTCATTGTGAATCAGCTCTAACTTCACCTAATTTATATTTTAGACGTTCCACCTCTCTCTTTTCCGTGGAAGTTTCTGGCTTATTAAGATTCAGAGCTTGCCTTCTCCCTACACCTCTGCTGCTTCCCTCTCTCCTCTCCTCTCTTCTCCTCTGACAGCAGTGTCTGCCTCCCAGTCAGCAACAACCTTGGCATCAGAGAATAGGAATGAAATAGAATAGTTAGCTGGAGCATACGTTTTCTATCTCTCTCTCTCTCTCTCTCTCTCTCTCTCTCTCTCTCTCTCTCTCTCTCTCTCTCTCTCTCTCTCTTTCCTCCAACTGTAGCTGACTAGGAAAGTTGTCAGTTTTAGAGGCTAGGTCATGGTCTTTATGTCTCTGTGTTACTGCCATTGGTACAGTACTGTATAGGTTATCTATCTGTAGTATGAATATGGTCAGCTCAGATCTATGCAGCTCCGGTTGTGAGGTCGTTTTGTGTTCCAGACACGGTCAGCACAGTATGATCCTGGTCCCACTGGACACCCCTGGTGTGAACGTGATCAGACCATTGACCGTATTTGGACAGGACGGTAGGATATTTTCCCCTCATAGACTATATATACAAAAGTATGTGGACACCCCTTCAACTTAGTGGATTCGGTTATTTCAGTCACACCTGTTGCTGACAGGTGTATAAAATCGAGCACACAGACATGCGATCTCCATAGACAAACATTAGCAGTAGAATGGCATTACTGAAGTGCTCAGTGACTTCCAACATGGCACCGTCATAGGATGCCACCTTTCCAATAAGTCAGTTTGTCAAATTTCTGCCCTGCTAGAGCTGACCCGGTCAACTGTAAGTGCTGTTATTGTGAAGTGGAAACATCTAGGAGCAACAACGGCTCAGCCGCGAAGTGGTATGCCACACAAGCTCACAGAACGGGACTGCCGAGTGCTGAAGCGCATAGCGCGTAAAAATCGTCTGTCCTCTGTTGCAATACTCACTCCGAGTTCCAAACTGCCTCTGGAAGCAACGTCAGCACAGGAACGGTTCGTCGGGAGCTTAATGTAATGGGTTTCCGTGGCTGAGCAGCCGCACACAAGTGTAAGATCCCCATGCGCAATGCCAAGCGTCGGCTGGAGTGGTGTAAAGCTCGCGGCCATTGGACTCTGGAGCAGTGGAAATGCGTTCTCTGGAGTGATGAATCACGCTTCACCATCTATCAGTCCGACGGACAAATCTGGGTTTGGCGGATGCCAGTAGAACTCGATACCTGCCCAAATGCGTAGTGCCAATTGTAATGTTTGGTGGAGGAGGAATAATGGTCTGGGGCTGGTTTTCATGGTTCGGGCTAGGCCCCTTGGTTCCAGTGAAGGGACATTTTAACACTACAGCATACAATGACATTCTAGATGATTCTGCGCTTCCTACTTTGTGGCAACAGTTTGGGGAAGGCCCTTTCCTGTTTCAGCATAACAATGCCCCCATGCACAAAACGAGGTCTATACAGAAATGGTTTGTCGAGATCTGTTTGGAAGAACTTGATTTGCCTGCACAGAGCCCTGACCTCAACCCCATCGAACACCTTTGGGATGAATTGGAACACCGACTGCGAGCCAGGCCTTATTGTCCAACATCAGTGCCCGACTTCACTAATGCTCTTGTGGTCCCCGTAGCAATGATCTAGTGGAAAGCCTTCCCAGAAGAGTGGAGGCTGTTATAGCATCAAAGGGGGGATCAACTCCATATTAATGCCCATGATTTTGGAATGAGATGTTTGATGAGCCGGTGTCAACATACTTTTGGTCATTTATTGTATCTGAGTAGGCAGATTACTCATTCCCCATACTGTTGGTTGCGTCCCAAATTGAACCCTATTGCCTTTGTGCACTTTATGGGGAAAAGAGGTGTCATTTGGGACGCAGCCTTGTTTTGATTGGATCAGGCTTTCTATGCACATAAAACATGCTGTTATGTACAGTAACCTCCGTTGTTCATCTCTCTCTGTGATTTCCTGTGATCTGTTGTATCAGATGCCATTCACGGCGGACATTTTGAGATCCACTTTGACAACGTGCGTGTGCCTGCTTCCAACATTCTTTTGGGTAAGATACGAAATCCTAACGTTATTGACACGGTATACATGCTCTATCACTGGGTTCCCCAACTGGTGCTTTTATTTTGACCCCCCCCCCCCCCAATTTTTGGGAACAAGAAAATAATAAGATTTTCGTTGAGAATTTTAATTGTTGGACATAAAAAACTGTAAAAACAACAGGAAATCAGTCCCAAGTGATTGTAATCTGTTCCCAAGTACAGTATTTGCACACATAATATGATGTGATCGTATGCAAATGTAAGCAAGGTTTGAAATTGTAATTGTTTTGTCAAATATTACATCTGTTTGGGTTTCTTGCTGTCAATTTGCAGTCTACAGATTGACCATCCGCTCAAGAAAAAATCAGCCCGCAGCTGAATCTAGTATGATCCACTGTGTACACACTGTGCATGACCCTTAAAGGGGAAGTTCAGTATTTTACAACTTAATGTTAGGTCGTACCTCACCCTGAAAATAGTCTGTAGGCCAGGAGAAACTGTAATGCATGGTTCTGTTTTCTGCAAAACCATGCCACTACAACTTCACTTAAGCAATCGTTGGCTAAAGCTTGCTTACCTATGGAACTAATGGGGAGATGCGATACCTGTAAAAGACAGTTGACAGTAATGTCATTTTTGTGTCTGTCTGTAATACTGTCTGTGTGTGTGTCCCCGTGCAGGTGAGGGCCGAGGCTTTGAGATAGCCCAGGGTCGTCTCGGTCCTGGCAGACTGCACCACTGTATGAGGGCCGTAGGATCTGCTGAATGGGCACTGGAGCTGCTGTGCCAACGTGCTGCGCATAGACAAACCTTCGGCAAGAAACTCTACCAGCATGTGAGTGTGCTGGGGGGGGTGTGTGTATGTTATCCCACAGTCATTTGACAGACGTTAACATACCATTTATGTTACGTAGTCTGTCCACGAGACTGGTGAGTGTGTGTACATCATCATAACTGTACAGGGCATCGTGGAGCAACATTCCTAATGGTTATGGGCTTTCGTCGCTGTACAAAGTCAAGAGTAATAGTACCAAGTTCAACTCTTGCTCCGCATTGGTCTAGCCATGTGTCTAAGATCTATTGTTCAACAGAAGTGCTGCTCCCTGGCTTCTCTGTGCCAGCAGCTTATTCTGATATACCAGACTGAT
Source organism: Salmo trutta (assembly GCF_901001165.1). Lineage (NCBI taxonomy): Eukaryota > Metazoa > Chordata > Actinopteri > Salmoniformes > Salmonidae > Salmo > Salmo trutta. The sequence continues at coordinate 34,643,546 of NC_042958.1, forward strand.
CTCGCCTGTCCCGGAATATTCTCTTCTTAATAAATCAGTGTCTCTCTGGGCCCTGCTCAAAAGTAGTGCACTACATAGGAAATAAGGTGCCATTTGGGACTCCCTGCCCATAGTGGGGCATCAGAACAGGCATCAGGTCATACTCAGCACTATTTCCTGTCTTAATGTGCTCCCATGGCAGAGTCTGGGCCAATAGTAGTGACTCAGCAAGCATCTATCATTTTAGTGACAGCCGATGGGATTAATCTCCTCAGAGATGCCACCGCTGAGTCCCAAAAGGCACTCTATTCTTTACATAGTGCACTACTCTTGACCAGGGACCAGCATTAGTGCTCTGGTCAAAAGTAGTGCACTACGTAGGGAATAGGGTGCCATTGAGGACGCCGCCAATGTCAGATTTGTCTGCGTTGGAGCTGAGAAACGTAATGGTGCTCAAGGCTCTGCCGTGTCAAGTTTATCTTAAACATTTTGAAATCTAGCTAGTGCTAAGCTGACAAAGGGGTAGTGATGGGAATTTCTTAGTGCTCGATACCCTGGCATAGGGAGTTTTTCTGACAGTGCCAAATGAAAACTTTACAGTGTGAGGATTAGAAATATTGTGTGATTAAAATGAGGATTTCTGCCATGCTAAGGCTTTTAACGCTGTTGTTGCTAAGTGAAATATGCTAGTTGTTGTTGCATTTGGAATCACTGGATGTGTACGTTGCTTAGCCAGTGCAGATGCCCACAGCACAGCAACTGTACAACTGTAGAGAAACCCTAATAACTCATTATTGGAAAAGGTATTTTGTCTTGTCAAGTTTTTATTAAATTGAGGAAAACACATTGCTCGAAAAAACGCTTAATTGCTGAGACCTAGAGGTCCAATTGAGTTACTGTCAAAATGTTTCATGAGCTTTTCATGAGCTGTACATTGTGATTGTCTGTCTGTCTGTCTGTCTGTCTGTCTGTCTGTCTGTCTGTCTGTCTGTCTGTCTGTCTGCTTAAATGTCTGAATATCTGTCTGCCTCTGTGAATGTCTGACTTACTGGCTGTGCTGTATGTCTGTGTCCAGGAGGTTGTGGCCCACTGGATAGCAGAGTGTCGCCTGGCAATAGACCAGACTCGCCTACTGACCCTGCATGCTGCTCACGCTCTGGACACACTGGGCAGCAGGAGCGCCCGGAAACAGGTAACACACGCACACCTCATTAGCAGAACAAACCGCGTAATTGTCTCCCTAACTGTTATGTGACACTTCTGAATGTAATATGGCATAAAGACTGTGCCTGCTTGAAACAGACCGCCTGGTTATGTAAATGTGTGTCTGAAAACGTCAGAATGTCAATGGGTTGTAAATATGAGTTCCAGCCGTCTGCTTCCTGCTTAGAAAGGTCAGCCTGATATGGCTCTCATGTCACATCTGTATTATTAGTCACTGTGCATACACAGAGGCTTTCAGGTCTGTCATACATACAAACACACACACACACACACACTAGGTTTTATTCCGAGCTGGCCTGTCCCAACTCGAAAATCAACCAAGGGACACACAAGAGGTGAAGAGTCACCCGCAGTATCTCACATAATAGGACTCTTATAATATGATTGACATGATATCAGCCTGACGTGAGAGCTGAACTGAGGTGCACTGACAGGAGAGGTGAGGATAAGGTGAATGGAGGATAGTGGAGATGGAGGGATGAGAGACCCGAGGGTAGATTAGTACATATTTGCATCCCAAATGGCCCCCTACTGTATTCCCTACATAGTGCACTACTTTTGACCAGAGCCTTGTAGGCACTGATGAAAATAAGTGCACTATATAGGGAATAGGGTTCCATTTGGGATGCACTCCATGAGGTGAGTGACGGAGCGAGGGTAGGGAAGGGCCGAGCCAGCGCCCCCACGTTTAATCTGGTAAGGGGGACACGGGAGACGACAGAGAGGAAGACATGGCAAACTCATTGTGACAGCGTGACCCGTGTCTGAGGTCAGAACAGAGATGGACTAAGGAGTGACTACAGGAATACAGAGCTGTCACTCACATCTCCTATCCTATCACATCCCCTCACAGACACGATACTGTAGGGTTGGAAAATAGTAGCTCTGATCCAGGGTGTTACGCACGGATTGCTGACACTGACAAGGCTCAGCATCAGCAACCCGCACGTAACAGCCTGGATCAGAGCTAAGCAAATAATGTAATACATATTCTACTAATTTAATCGAGGGAATGGAATGCTACGAAACATTTTCTGTTGGTAATGTTTTCCGTACCTTGTACAGTGAGTCATCAGTAGTTGAAAGAGCTGTGCAAATGGAACAGGAGAACCTGAGGCCTATTCAATTAGTGGCTATACAGCACTATGTTAACAGCCTTTCACCATTATCCTAGAGTTCCACTGCACTGCTGCATGCGTGCGTGCGTGTGTGCGTGCGTGTGTGTGTGTGCGTGTGTGTGTGTGTGTGTGTGTGTCAATCCCGCCACACCCCTGCCTGTGTTCCATCAGTTTCACGGCGTGGAGATTTACCCTCAATGCCGAATCCTGCAGGGCTGTGAGTAGCACTCAGCTTACGCTCGGCTCCACACCGCCTGATGTCCTGCTTGTAGCTGTCACAGCAGCACACACACACACACTCTCACACACACACCCCACCACCATCAGTGTAAGGAGTTATGACAAGGAGTGGTGTCCTGGAATAACACGCTGTGATTCTCCCTAATGCTCACATTAACACAGAGATTCTCATCTAAAGGCCAGGTGCTGTGTCTGAGAAATATGAGATGTCTCTTCCAGGCACAAAAGATGTCCCAGGGGTGGATGATCAAAGCCCTCGGCAACACTGAACACTCCACCAGCCAGGTTCTTTCTGGGACGCGTGGCTCGCCCAGCCTGCGTCCCGAATGGCACCCCTATTCCCTATGTAGTATTACAGTTCATGTGAACCTTTAGTGTTACTGGTCCCCCTGTTAATTTCTTAATAATGGTCTCTTGTAGATTGCCATGATCAAGGTGGTTGCTGGCAGGATGGTGTGTAAGGTAGTGGACACTGCCATCCAGGTGTATGGGGGTGCGGGTGTATCTGGAGACTTCCCCCTCGCTCAGATGTAAGTACCTTTCATTTAGCTAGTTTAGTCTTTTGGTTTTTTTAACTGAGGTGACTGCTTTGTTGTTTTTTGATAGATCAGTATTGATTTTTAACTTCATTAGAATCATTCAAAGCAAACTTTATCAATTTTCATTTAGCGATACAGCTGGTGACATTTCCTTATGACCCTTGTTTGTTTTGATCCAGACACTGCCAGGCGGTGCTGCAGTGCTGCACATTACAATGTCACAATTTACCTGTCCTCACGCTGCATCCTCAGAAAGTGTCTACAGTTGTAGCTAGGACTGTGGGGACTGTGGCGTCATGACATTTTGGCAGCCTGTTATTGTCATGCAAAAGCCTGCCGGTCTCACGGTAATTGACCGTTAATTAACATAAAGATGTTTAGCATCTCCAGGCTTCCATGCGTACAAGCCACTGATGCGCGCCATTGGAACATCTACATTAATAAAAGTCTAAGAAATCAATTTAATATACACCATCAGAATATAACCATTATTTATTTTAGGCAGGTCCAAAGAAACATAATGATATGAAGAAAATGTATTTCAGAAGAACAGAATATGAGTTGGCCTACTGTATGTTATCTGGCTATGTGACATGCCATAGGCTGCAGGCTTGTTCATTTAGCAGACAAGATATGCCATTATTTTATATTAAATTATGTTATATTAAGAAGAATATAATTGAACTTAGCTGAATAAAATAGAAAATATATTTTCCCATTCCGGAGCGAGTGCGCATATGAAGTGACTATGTTGAGCGTAAAAATGATAATTTGAAACAGGTCCTATATGCTAGATTTAGAGTTATTTGGCAACTTTAGTTGTGAATGATACAAACCTTAGAATGTCTTAGAAATCCAAAAATATATGGGCTGCATGATGCGATTTTAGGCTATTGATGAGTTGAGAAATTCGCTAAAAAAGCTTGCGCTCTGTTCCTTGCCTCAGCCTGCACACTCTGTTCTCTCAAAGTGATCATATTTTCACCTATCAGTCTATTCCCAATATAATCCCGTCTTCACTAATATGGGAAATTTGTTTCGATTTAGAATGGCCATTATCGAATGGGCAGGAACAGGGGCAGGAGAAAAAAGACCTGTCCTCCGTATGCACTCCAATAGCGAATGGTGGCCGCTTTCCCTCCGGTTAGTTTTTCACTGATGTGGGATAGGCTACTTTGGTTTTTATAGCGGAGCATTTGTTTAATATGAACAGCTGAGGAAAACATGTAGTAGCAGCTGTCATCCTCCCCTTTCTTGTGGCAACCATCAAAACGCTGCTTTCACACGGGATTGCATATAGAAATGTCTGGGTTTATAAGAAATGTATTTCACTTCACGCATCAACCACTGAGGAGCATACAGCCTCTCGCTGCGCGACAGGTGATATTCCGCCCAAACTCTGTATGCCATGGGCTCTCTGACCCGGTTCCTGCAGCTACCTAGTGCTTCATTTGGGAAAACAAGTTAAATCTTTTTGGGAACATCGCTAGTTTTCACAACAAAACATATTTCATTAAACTGTTGACAGCCACTCTTTCTGCGTGCTGGAGAAAGGAATGAAAGGGAGAGAAGAGGATATGGAAACGCACAGGGGTGAGATATTCTGTAGCTAAAGGTATTGTGTCAGCCTATTAAAATATAAAAAATGCTCTATTACCAGGCTATACAAAATGAAATATAAATGTAGTATAATTGTAGGGTAACTCTGTAAGTCGCCCTGCACAATGAATGAACCAACAGCATCGCCTAGGCCTATACGTTCTCTCCCAGACTCGTGGATAGAAAGTTGTACCAAAGACATCTTAAATCGGTTTTGTTTCATGTTTTTCTGCTGTGCGTAATATGCTGTAGGCTATGTATTGTATAACTGCCCAATCACTATTTTGCATAAACTGTAATATGTTTATGGGTGTTTTGAATTAAAGCCGCAATATGTCACTTTTTGGGCTACCCGAACAAATTCACATAGAATTTTGAGTTATAGATCTGTCATTCTCATTGAATGCAAGTCTAAGAAGCAGTAGATCTGTTCTATGTGTGCTATTTCTTTTGCGTCTTTTACTTTCGGTTTTATACACCAGCTTCAAACAGCTGAAAATACAATATTTTTTCTTAAGTAAAATATATTTCACAGCAGTTTAGATGGTACAATGATTCTCTACGCAATACTTGCTTGTTTTGTCCAGAAATTAGGCAAACTATTCGAATTTGAACAACCAGGAAATGGCAGAGCAATTGCTGCATATTGCACCTTTAATCATCACCTTAGAAGCGCTGTCCATTTCGTTGTTAGGCTTCGAAACAACACCCACAACGACCATGTTTTCCACTCAGTTTCAACCTGTTGTTGAACTTCTTTCTTCAAATGAATCATCACAGTGAGGTGAGTTTTAAACGCAGGATACTGTTTCGATGAAAAGTGTTTGATTAGATATTTGATTGCATTTGCATTGATGTCAGAGTGATTAGAGGGACAACGGAGCGCTGAGTAACAGGACATTGGCGATAGCCAGTTGGGTACTGCCAACGCATGTCCAGAGTGCATAAAAGGAGATTACCGTGACTCAGCGGTCACGTGGAATTTTACTATGGTCATGACTCATGACTGCCGGTGTGGCGGTAATATGGTCACCGCAACAGCCCTAGTCACAGCAGACAAACGCTGTGAGATGGAAAAAATGCTTTCTTACAAGGTCGACAGGCAGGCAATCTGCCACTGAGCATCAGCCACGCAGACAGTGATGGTTGGCAGCTCAACGCTTACAATGGAAGATAGACACAGGCAATGGGGAAGAACAGGGGAAAGCATAGGGAAATGGCTTTGAATATCAATGATCAATTACAATTTGTGTGTCTCAAATGCAAACTACAGTACTAATAGAGTCTATTGTCAGAAGACAAATGACACTTCATCTGACAATAGGCTAATTACTCCTTTCTATCCTAACACACAGTATTAGCCTAATCTTCCAGTCTGGAGCTGATGTACTGTAGATATTGCACAGAATTTGACATTGACCTCCTGCTAACATTGTGTGTGGCCAATGTGGCCAAGTTCTTTCTTCTCTCTCTCTCGCTCTCTCTCGCTCTCTCTCGCCTCTCTCGCTCTCTCTCCTCGCTCTCTCTCGCTCAAGGCTACAGGGTATTTAACTATCTCTGCGAGGTCTTAAGCCATACAGTGTTCTATTGCACGTTAGGATGCTGCTGTATCACCAGAATCAGCTACAGTATGTTCTAAATAATAATTGTTATTGTTCAGATGGAGTATGACAATGGTTCATTCATCAGTGCACACTCCAGCAAAATGTACCAAAACGTTTTGAAGCGAAAACAAGCGTTTCTTATCGAACATGTTCCGGTAGTGCCTCTCTGTTTCAGTCCCTTTTCTTCCGTTTGGTGCAATAATAAATACGACCCATTTGTCCCTCCACAGGTATGCGTACGCCAGGACTCTGCGCATAGCAGACGGGCCAGACGAGGTGCACATGTCGTCCATCGCCCATCTGGAGCTCAGGGACCAGATGAGAAAAGCCCAGGCCAAGCTGTGATGTCTTGCAGGGGTTAACAGGATGGGTTAACACACAGGCAGCCCTCAGACAGGGTAACGGAAGGGTTAATAGAGGTTTTAACACATTAATAGTGCCGTAAAGGAGCTTCATCGGTCACGGGAGCTACGGCAATTGATTGACAGGCCAATCTCACCTACAAGTCACTGTGGATGCCAATCGTAGATCTCCACATACAGAGATTCTGAGATTTGCATATCTAAAACATGATCAACTCTTGTTCTGCCTTAATGTGATTGTGGGGGAATAGCAGTCTACTGTATTATGGTATGAAAATCTGGTAGAACATGTCTTGCATCTGCTGGACTACAGACGACGCTAAACAAAAAGGGGTATCATGTTTTTGGATTCAATACAATGGAGTAATTTATAACTAAAATGACATACACTGCCTTAATATGCTCATAGGATATGTAAATAAAGATTTGGATAGGTGGTAAATCGCATCATTTTTTGAATTCACTATGATTATCGCAAGGACTTCTTTCATATGCATGTTTCACAACACAAATGTTTATGTATTTACAATTACCTTGTGGCTATAATGCCAGGGATTGACTGAAACACCTGCTGAGACTGAGGTTGTCCTAATATGGACACCTTAGACTTGGACCTCACCTTGGATCCTTGCCCTGGAGTCACCAAGCCCTTGTTCTGACAGTATGTTCACACAGTAGCTTTGCTGGGCATTCAAGACTTAACTTGTGTGCAAAAACACTCCGTTAGTTATGTCATGAGCTTCCTAGTGCTGGCCAAATGAATTCTAAAACAGATGGCTTACATCTTGAGGATTTTGTTCCTCGCTAGCAACTGGTCCAATGCCCATAAATGTTAGAGAATAGTCGCCCTCTCAGTACAAAGGTTTGCCTGCTAGTTTAGACTCTGCCCCTGATCCTCCTTGCCTTGGGCATTCACTTTGACCAGGGCCCATAGTGCACTACCTTTGACCAGAGCACTATGTAGGGAATAGGCCTGCCATTTGGGATCTACCATCTGTAATTGAATCTGACATCCCCCCTAATCCACAATTTCTGAATAATTTCTGGCAGTTTCTCAGATCCCGCTGTGTGGGAATTCAAGGTGTTGCACTGGGCAACAGGGAGGGAGAATTGGGAAGATTTATTGGACTAAAGGAACAGCCTGTTTTTTTGGAATAGTGAAATGTACTAGTCCATTTGTCAAGGTGAAGCCCAACTCGTCATAGACTAAACTGAAAGTAACAACCCTCTGTAGCCTTATCAATCAAATGTATTTATAAAGCCATTTTACATCAGCCGATGTCACAAAGCGCTGTACAAACAGCAAGCAATGCAGATGTAGAGCTGGGCAAGCTCTAATGAAGTATCCTCCTACATTTTGCCTTCATTTGAATCTGATATATGCACAGAATTACCAAAGAATCACCTTTTCAAAAGTACAATTCTGTAAAAAAAAAAAAAATGTAAAAGTGTAAATCAGCAGATCATAAAAGACATATTAAAGGGGCTCTCAGAAACTGTATACTTGTCCTCACGATGTGTTTCTATTATACTATATATTATAATATAACATTTGAAAATAATACATGTAAAACCAATATGTTTTACAAAGAGAATATATAAAGTACAGTTCATGAACTATTAAAGCAGTAGTGCTTCAGCAATCACTTGTTTAATTAAATGTTTTTAGGAACAAACATCCTTTTTTCTTCTGTGCGCTCCTCTTGCATCTCTGTCCCTGGGGAAAGAGTCAAGTTATTTATTTGTTCACGTCAAACATTTACTTTAGATAGAGAGTCACAAAAAAATGTAACAGATTGGTAAACAGTTTTTAACTATTTTGTGTAATTGGTTTTTAACTGTTTTGCATGAACTCGATTGGATAGTCGATTGATTTACTCAGATCGATGGGAAGGGGGATTGTTTGGGGTTCGGCGAGTCGTGACATTAAGGAATACGCTCCGGGTCGTCCTTTTGGCTTCGCCTTCTTCCTCTCATTCTGCCACCTGCCTCCGTACTCTGGTTACCTGGAAGAACAATGACATGACACAAGGTTGAAGGCAGGTCGACCGAGCATTGCTAAGATAGCCTCTCAGAGACTTGGGCAACTCTTGCTTTGACTGAGGCTGTCCTAATATTGACACCGTACATGTACTGTGTCATGTCATCAGTATGTTTGAGGATCTCACGAAACAAACAGTTCTGATATTAACATATGGACCGGTATCATATGATGGTCTGATCCTGTGTTGTGGCAATGTTGTGTACCTGTAGGGAGGCACTGGGGTTGTTGTTGCTGAGAGAGAGAAGGATCCCACTCTGGATTTATACTTGTTCTTCTTAGTCCCAGACTGGCCTAGGTGTCTCCTGGCCCGCTCTGTCTGGAGGAACAACATTCCCGTGGGATCATTTAGAAACTAGAAGGGGCTACTGTATGTTACACAGGAGGCTGGTGAAGGGAAGACGGCTCATAATAATAACTGGAATGGATAAATGTAACGGTATCAAAATAATGGAAACCGTGTTTGATGCAGTTCCATTTATTCCATCCCAGGCATTACAATGAGCCCCTCCTATTTACAATGACACCAGCCATCACTGGTGTGTTAGCACACCAAGTGCTTCACGAAAACAACTCAGGATAAAAAAAACTCCAGTGCAGCTTCGCATTCTTGCTTACTCCACCGTTTCTAAGGGATCGCAAAAATGACAACACAACAGCCCCATTGGATCATTTGAGACCTCTCCTTCCTGTCTTCATCTATCTCCCCTCCTTCCCTTTCTCCAGTCTTACCTGAACATTGATGAGTGTGTTGGGGAAGCCCTTGGCTGAGAAGGACCCAGGAAGGAGGGAATTCCTTCCCAACTGTCTCTTCTGTCTGTCCAATGGCACATCCGATGTCATGTCGTCATCTAGCCACATCTTTTAAGACATAAATGATGCATTAATTACATTCTTAATGAATGTGGAGCATTTTTAGATGGCTGATAAGCATAATATGCATGCACTGCCCTTACAGAACCAACTCGAATTTCACGTGATAATGTGATCGCATGTGAAGTTAATGTGATAACGTGACATGTAAAAGCAAAACATGTGACACGTGATAACTCGAAACTACACATGTGAAAACATGATCTTGTGAACTAAATGTGACAACATGAGTTTAACATGTCTTTATTTCACGTCAAAATGCAATTCCACATGAGAGTTTGATTTTTACATGTGAACATTTCTGCTCAACTTGTGAAATCAGCTAAATGCGATTTTTGCATGTGTAACTGCAAATTATACGTGTTTTTATGTAAGGGCTCCCGAGTGGCGCAGCAGTGTAGGGCACTGCATCTCAGTGCTAGAGGCATCACTACAGACCCTGGATTCCGGGCTGTATCACAACCGGCCGTGATCGGGAGTCCCATAGGGCGGCGCATAATTGTTCCAGCGTCGTCTGAGTTAGGGAAGTGTTTGGCCGGGTAGACCGTCATTGTAAAATAGGAATTTGTTCTTTACTGACTTGCCTAGTTAAATAATACAAGTAAATGTGGGTTTTAAGGTAAGTGGTACGCTGTTCAGCTAAAATAGTGTAAAAAATCTTTAATTTATGACAATATGATTACATTTCACATGATCACTTAGTACTGACTTTTCAATATGACACCACCTGGGATTTCAACTCACAACCTCTGGAGTTGGGATACGCTGAGCTCTCTGCTGCGCCAGTCTAGCATTCCTCTACACACGCATTACCTATAGTACATCTCTGCACTTAGCAAAAGAGTGCCATCTGCACTTCTATTTTAGTTATCAGTTAATCAAACCATTCTGTCATTGATTTAATTTACTTATTTCAGCTATTTAAAGGTTTTCTAGGAAAAATGAAATGCCTTCCGCAATGTAATTGTATTAAGTGCAGCCAAAGACATCTGCCTAGAGTCAGAGCATCAGACAGATGTCTTATCCACTGAATCCACCTGCATCGTGTGTGTGCGTGTGTGTGTGTGTGCAATGAATTTGGTGAATTGATATTTAATATTAATAGTCTATCTTAGGACAACAAGCATTTTAGTTGCATTGATCTTAGTGTCTCATTGGACTCAAATGCCTCCTGGGAAGTTATCATTACACAGCCATATGTCATGCACACACCAACCCAGAGTGGGAAGTAATCCAGTACAAGGTGGGATCCCTCTGTGATAGAGAACAGACTGTGGTAGGATGTCTTTGTGGGGAGGGAGGCTCATATACCTGTGGCTGTTTATGGTTATGGGTCTTTCTTGCAGCAGATGGCATCCGGCGCACAAGCCCTGCATTCTGTGAGAAGAGCGTTTTACCACGTGAAAAAAAGAGGATTTATTCTTTATTCCTGTTACAACATGTTTGTACGTCGTTACATTGTTATTGCATAGGTATGACAGTAACTTAAAGTTACCCCCCCCATAAAAAAATATAATTTAAAGTTTTACCATTAGGTTAACTAAGACAGTTCATAAACCATATCCTGTCAGGATGAGTGAGGTAAAACAGTGACCATATTGTTGGAGTTAGGAGTAGGTTTCACTTGAACAAAGTTTTATATTTCCCCTTTCACGGTGGGGAAATATAACAGACAGAAACAACTCCTGCTGAGACTGATATGACTGTCCAATATGGACACCATACTATGTACCAAGGTCAGTACATAAGCCGTGTACACCCCACAATCCAGTGCACGTGAAGTGCTCTTCAGGGTCACATATCCCTCATTACATGGACTCGCCCTGTTCTTTTTTCATTTCGTTATTATGAAAACTTTCTGGGTAGTCTGTATTATCCTGTGCTAGTTGTTGGCGAGCACCGTCAATTACCTCTGTAATATATTCTGTTCCATTATCCACATTCACTGTGACCTTGGTGGAACAAGTCATAGGCAAATAAACGCAACATTGAATTCAAAAGAGATTTCTTCAGTAATGCTGCCCAAGGCAAAAGAGAGTCCAACCACATCTGAAGTTTATAATTGCACACACTGTAATAGTGTAATTACACATAAAACCTTCCACACGGAAAAAAATCTAGAGTCAAAAGTCTGTCATGTTGTTGGTGACAATCCTCATTTGAAATACTGCATCATCTGGATCTATTGGCCAGATGAGGATGATTCCGTTGGACAGAACATGGCGAATGTCCACAAAGAATGTCAACCGCAAATATGGCGGCTCAAACAGCTCTGTGGCCACACGAAAAGTCTGCATAGAGTTTGTTCCATCGAGTGTATTGGTAATAGTACGACTGGAGACAAGGTTACAATGAGACTTTGTTTCCAGGTTACTGGAATGTGTAACTCTGTTTAACTCCATGCAAGTGTTCCACTCAAAATATCACATCCTCAACCACTATACATGCACACACTCCATGGAAACAGAAAGCATTCCACAGCAGTTACTAGCTTTCTTTGGCTTCTGAGCTAATGTTGTTACTGCAGAGTCTGGGGAAGTGTTTCGAATAGCTTGTAAAAAGCAATTTCATCATGTTTCATCATGAAAATAATTAAATACATAACAAAATCCGTACAAAAAAACACTCACCCCGGATCTCTCCTTCCAGCACCAACACTTTTCAACTCCATCTACCTGATCAAAGGAGCTCATCCCCAAAACAGAACAACCTGGAGTCCCGATCCCTTACCTTTCCTCCGGTGGTCTGCCCGCTGACACAGTTCTTCCCCTGTGATGTCCCAGTACAGTCTGCACCATGTGTGAACTGGAGCAAGCTGCCCTGCAGACAGAGAAAACTTAGGCACACCCAAAGAGCAGCCTCCATGATGGTCCAGGCACTGGGGCCCAGCCCCGTCAGCACCCTGCTTTATACCCTCCCCTCCTTACGTAATGACGACCAGATGCAGAGGAGCAGAGAAACGGGGGCCATGCCAGCTTCACACAGACAAACAGCATTGCACAACATTGCAACCCAGCTCTCTCTACGCCAGCCAGCAGGTCTGCGGTTCTCCAAAAACACATCAGTCATCTGAAGGTCCTCCCTCAGTAACCGCTCCCACCACCCCCGCACCAGCCCGGGACAGCGAATGAAATCCATTTTCCCTAATGCTTGTACCTTAACTGCTGAGAGAGAGAGAGTGTCAAACATCTGTTGACAACACTTGAAAGATTGGTGGGTCTCCTTTCAGAATATCCTGGAAAAGAGCAATAGGATTGAGTTTGTTCCATGGTTCGCTGAAGAGGCATTGATCTTTTAACTGGGTTCAAACTACTCTACCTCACCCGAATGAAATAAATGTCTTTAAATATTTTCATGGTAGAATCTTTTTTTTGCTAAATATTATCCCAGACTGCCCCTTTAAACCATTTCTGTTGGCTTGGAGCTTCTGGTTGTGCTGAGGGCATGTGTCGTCCACACATATAGTATTTCATTTCCAGAAGTACATCAATCAATGTAAGGGTTTGTCTACAGTAAGTCACATGTCTACAGTAAGTCACAATGGACACTTGTAAGGAAACTGCAGTGCTTGTACATTTGTCAAGACATTTTTCTGCTGGTGTGTTTTTATACAATTCGATTTCCTCCGACATACTGTTTGCTTTTCACAAATTGGAAAGCATATGGCTATATCCAAGTAGAGTGAATGAATGTAAGGGGGCCTGTCTGGTAGTTTTATTTGGCCATGAAAACAAAACATGCCATTATGGATGAATGTCTTGATCCAGAAATGGCAGGAGAATACAGTAAGCACCCTGTGTGAAGGACGGTGTAGGAAAGGATGGAAAGAGTGAGGGAGGAGGAGAGAGGAGAGTAAGGCCTAATGTATTCACGCTTCTATCGCTGTTCCTCTTGGCTAGAAGGGAATGTTAAATTGTCCTCAGCTATGATTGGAAACGTGCTGCTGTGAAATACTGAACGTAGTGTGAGTTTATTAATTGTAACTACCGCCTCATGAGACCCTCATCATAGATACAATGGCTGTGAAAAATGTAATATATAAAATGTTATATCATTATAATATATATGCATAAAAGGTGGTACCTGACAGGTAAGCATGGGGGATAGAAACAAATAAGGTAGGATGATGATAGTGTTTCTGTTTTTTACGAAACATAAATATTGGAGGCTTGGTGAACGACTGATAGTCCAGCAAAGGGAGACATGGGAGAGTTAAAAAACATGGTCATTTTGGAAGCCTTGCTTAGACTGGAATGCAACCCAAGGGAACTACAGTGAGGGAAAAAAGTATTTGATCCCCTGCTGATTTTGTACGTTTCCCACTGACAAAGAAATTATCAGTCTATAATTTTAATGGTAGGTTTATTTGAACAGTGAGAGACAGAATAACAACAAAAAATCCAGAAAAACGAATGTCAAAAATGTTATACATTTATTTGCATTTTAATGAGGGAAATAATATTTGACCCCCTCTCAATCAGAAAGATTTCTGGCTCCCAGGTGTCTTTTATACAGGTATCGAGCTGAGATTAGGAGCACACTCTTAAAGGGAGTGCTCCTAATCTCAGTTTGTTACCTGTATAAAAGACACCTGTCCACAGAAGCAATCAATCAATCAGATTCCAAACTCTCCACCATGGCCAAGACCAAAGAGCTCTCCAAGGATGTCAGGGACAAGGTTGTAGACCTACACAAGGCTGGAATGGGCTGCAAGACCATCGCCAAGCAGCTTGGTGAGAAGGTGACAACATTTGGTGCAATTATTCGCAAACACAAAAGAACTGTCAATCTCCTTCGGCCTGGGGCTCCATGCAAGATCTCACCTCGTGGAGTTGCAATGATCATGAGAACGTTGAGGAATCAGCCCAGAACTACACAGGAGGATCTTGTCAATGATCTCAAGGCAGCTGGGACCATAGTCACCAAGAAAACAATAGGTAACACACTATGCCGTGAAGGACTGAAATCCTGCAGCGCCCGCAAGGTCCCCCTGCTCAAGAAAGCACATATACATGCCCGTCTGAAGTTTGCCAATGAACATCTGAATGATTCAGAGGACAACTGGGTGAAAGTGTTGTGGTCAGATGAGACCAAAATGGAGCTCTTTGGCATCAACTCAACTCGCCATGTTTGGAGGAGTAGGAATGCTGCCTATGACTCCAAGAACACTATCCCCACCGTCAAACATGGAGGTGGAAACATTATGCTTTGGGGGTGTTTTTCTGCTAAGGGGACAGGACAACTTCACCGCATCAAAGGGACGATGGACAGGGCCATGTACTGTCAATTCTTGGGTGAGAACATCCTTCCCTCAGCCAGGGCATTGAAAATGGGTCGTGTATGGGTATTCCAGCATGACAATGACCCAAACACACGGCCAAGGCAACAAAGGAGTGGCTCAAGAAGAAGCACATTAAGGTCCTGGAGTGGCCTAGCCAGTCTCCAGATCTTAATTCCATAGAAAATCTGTGGAGGGAGCTGAAGGTTCGAGTTGCCAAACGTCAGCCTCGAAACCTTAATGACTTGGAGAAGATCTGCAAAGAGGAGTGGGACAAAATCCCTCCTGAGATGTGTGCAAACCTGGTGGCCAACTACAAGAAACGTCTGACCTCTGTGATTGCCAACAAGGGTTTTGCCACCAAGTACTAAGTCATGTTTTGCAGAGGGGTCAAATACTTATTTCCCTCATTAAAATGCAAATCATTTTATAAAAATGTTGACATGCGTTATTCTGTCTGCCACTGTTCAAATAAACCTACCATTAAAATTATAGACTGATCATTTCTTTGTCAGTGGGCAAACGTATAAAATCAGCAGGGGATCAAATACTTTTTTCCCTCACTGTATGAACACTCCAACATGTGAGGCATTTATGTACTTACCATCCATCAGTCTGACAATCCATTGGAAAGCAACTTGCTTTTGTTTAGGAAAGGAAGACACTTTAAAAAATCAACACACATTTTGGGTTATTTATTCGCATTTACATGCTGATAATATAATTTAGAACACTGTATTCACATTCACGTACTGGAATTATAAACATAACTGAATGTGGGTAATGTGAGAGAGAGATTATATAATTAATTAATTGTAGAATAATAGGTACTGAAAATCATTATTTATATGAAAAGCAATTTCCCTATGTTTTCCCCTCTTCCCCATTTCCTGTGTCTATCTTCCATTGTAAGCATTGAGCTGCCACCCATCACTGCCTGTGTGGCTGATGCTCAGTGGCAGCCTGTCTGCCTGCCGACCTTGTGAGAAATCATTTTTCCATCTCACAGTGTTTGTCTGCTGTGACCGTAGACATTGTCTGAGGAAGCAGGTTAAAGGACAGTTAAATTATGACATGGTAATGTGTGGCACCGCAGCACCGCCTGGTAGTATCTGGATCAAAACAAACACAGGCCATGTCATAAGGAAATGTCACCCGTTGTATTTCTAAATGAAAATGGCTTCAGTTTGCTTTGAATGATTCATTATAAAAAATGTTTTACCGCTTTTTCGTGGCATTCAATTGGTAGTTACAGTCTTGTCTCATCACTGCAACTCCCGTACGGACTCGAAAGAGGCCAAGGTTGAGAGCCGTGTGTCCTCCAAAACACAACCCAACCCAACCGCACTGCTTCTTGACACAATGCCCACTTAACCCGGAAGCCAGCTGCACCAATGTGTCGGTGGAAACACCATACACCTGGCGACCGTGTCAGCATGCACTGTGCCCGGCCCACCACAGGAGTTGCTAGTGCGTGCCAACGCCGTGCCAATTGTGCGCCGCCCCATGGGTCTCTCGGTCGCAGCTGGCTGCGACTTGAACCCAGAATCTCTAGTGGCACTGCTAACACTGTGATGCAGTGCCTTAGACCACTGCACCACTCGGGAGGCCCCGCCTTGAATGATTCTAAGCTAAAAAAAATATATACTGATCTACTGATTAATAGTTACGTAAATAGTATAGGCACTGATATACTGTATGTCTATCTTTGCTAAAAATGTAGGCCTAATTCCTTTCTGATTGATCAACTGTGTTCAGCTCATAATTTCAACATAAACTCTACAGGTCAAAAATAATATTTCTTTTTTTCATGATTTCAAGCTACAGGAATGGAGTGACTTGTCTCACTTGGGGACCATCCATTCTCCCCATGCAGCATATAGGCCTGTTCAGTGTGAGACGAATAGTGGTGATCTGGTGCTGAAAGACTGTGGCAGGATGTGGTTTACTGTGCAATCTTACTGCAAATGGAAAGCAAGTGGATATAAATCAGTGACTTTATATAGAACTGGTGTAGGTCTCTCTGGTGTGTGTGCGTGTGCGCGCGTTTACTTGGCTCTTTGAGGCTGTGAGAGGGCTCCTAACGGAAAGTGAACTGGCCTAGCTATGGTCAATGAGCCCCCTGGTGCCTCTAGGCATAAGCTCTCTCATCGTAAACTCTCCCATCCAGCCCTCTATTTGACTCACCTAACTCTGCCGGCCACAGAATGGCATCATCCATCCACTCTAAATTATGTTTGCTGTGTGTGTGTGTGTGTGTGTGTGTGTGTGTGTGTGTGTGTGTGTGGAAGGAGCGAGAGCATAAACAGCTCTGACCTGGTGTGCCTCAGCCCTGTTTGTGTCATGCAGTATAGCCTGCTCAGGTTAGCTAACACAATTATCACTCTTTCCTTTTTTCGCGGTGCATGTTTGCAGGTAAGGCTAGTACATGGCTTCTGAGTCTGAATCACAATCAATACTCTTCCAAAGTGCTTTCTCACTTTTATCGAGTGGCTGCTTCAGTAGCAACAGCTTATTTTGAGGTGTGACAGAAGCATGAAGCACGTAGCCTTCTTTCAGGTGGAAACAAATGAGAAAACCAAGGACGAGCCTGAAGGAAATTACACACACAGACCTATACAGCGTTATTTGTGCATCTGTCATTGGACAAGGTTGTTGAAGCTTGTTGTCGCTCTCTCTTTCAACATCGCCTATGCCTGTGCACCCATGCCTGTGCACCCATGCCAGCAAGTTTGTTGGACTGAGACTAATTGTCAAACTTAGTATTGAAGTGTGCTTAAATACATAATCAATGGCTAGCTAGGGTTAGTTCATTCATCTTTCATCTGGAGTCTGTTACCTGGGCCCCCCCAAGCGTTTCCTAGAATCAAAGGCCCTCGGCAAATCAGCAGGCTCTTCTCTCACAGACGAAATAAGGCTCGATTCCCATTCTGTTCGTTCGGTTCCTTCTGACAAAACTACTAATTAGCTTCCAATTTGAGTGTGAATGTGATTATGAACCCCTCTCAGACAACTCTCTCTGGCCTGTCTCCCAAATGGCACCCTATTCCCTATGAGGTGCACTAATTTTGGCCAGATCCCTATGGGCCGGGGTCAAAAGTTAGAGCACCGTGTTGGGAATAGGGTGACATTTGCGAGGCAGACAGAGAGAGTTAGAGAGTAAGAAAGAGTCAGGTTGCCAGATTATGAATGAAGGGGTCATTTGGGGCTGCCGAGAGGCTCTGCTGGGATGTGATGATGTTCTGGCATTTCCCCGACAGCTACAAACAAGTAGAGATAAATCATGACACACTCACGCACGCTCACACGCACACACAGAAATGCCCACGCACACAGACACTTACGCACTATACCCTCTCCCTCTCTGAAAGTGAATGGTAGCAGAGGCAGAAAGTTTACCCTTGGTGGCAATGGCTGTGTGTCTATCTCACTCAGTACTCAACACTTCAGAGCTGATGAATATCAAGTGTTTACAAGTAATGACTCAAGCAGGAAAATAGTTATTAAACATTCAGACACTTTTGGGTGGTCCCTTGCAGCATCCCTGCTTGCATGTGAGTGTGTGTGTGATTGTGTATGTGAGCACAGACATCGTGAAGGTCATTATCTCCGCTGATTTATAATCCAGCCACTATGCTGGCGTTGCTATGGCAGCAAGGAGTTGGCAAACAATGCCATTTAGCGTGGAAGGAAACCCTTTGATATAATGAAGGGAAATGGTGAGATGTGTAATACCGATCTATCTCCTGAGGAGTGGCAATACAGTATGAAGAGGCAGTACTTTGTATAAGATTCAAATCCCTCTATGGAGTTTCACTTGAACCTCTTACATGCATCACAATACCCACTGGGCACAGATGTCATTTCAACGTCTAGTTGTGAAAACATTTCGGTTGAGTTGTCAGCTAAAATCTATTCAACGTGAAATCAACAAAAAAATCACCATGCCATTGGATTTAGGTTAAAGGTTGGGTGAAAAAAATATGAAATTCCCTTACGTTGATGACTTTTTTGCAAATGCAATCAGTTTTCCATGTTGAATCAGCCACCACAGATATTTTTTTTGCCGTTGAAATGACGTGGAAACAACAAGTATTTGCCCAGTGGGTAGATTGTGTTTAGTGGTGAAAGTAGCCAGAGGGGAGCATAAATATCACGGGAATCATGGGGTAAATAACAAACACATGTAGTTTAAATTCACTATACTAATATATCATACTTCATTCCTATCAGTGTTTGAATTGGGACGGAACACGGTACTGAGAACCGGCAAATATTCTTGAGTACTGGCACCTCGAATAGAATATTGGCTTAAAATATGATGAGTACTGGCACCTAAATTTAAAATGAGTACGAACACCCATTTTATTCCACTTTAAGCCCAGATTACTATGTATCAAACAAAGTCTCTTTAGAATGGGAAGTAGACATTATCATGTATCTATAGTCAAGTGTGTCAATTAAGATAGCACAGAGAAAATGTTAGTACTCCCAGTCTGCCGGGAGTGGATGGGATAGATAGAAGCTCCTAAAATGGAAATGTCTTCAAACTGATTGTCTGTGTTAATGTTTCCATTTCAGAACTGAGACAAAACTGTCTGTCATACTAGTCTCCTACACCGTCTGCATACTAAAAGCCCTTAGCTTCCTGGCCCTATCTATTTCATACAACATGAAATTCTACTGTATCTTTATTCGATAGTCTGTCTGCTTAGAATAAGAATATTCCTTTTTAGGACAGCCTCACAAGTCCTGTTGAGACTGAGGCTTTCCTAATATGTCCTTATCAATAAAATGTCACAATATGGTGCAGAGCATTCAAGTTGGCTGCTGGGGGGCAAGGAGAACCCAGGCTCCGCTAAAACCATTGACAATAAGTGCCGTTTTCAAGGGATTGTTAAATAAATGTTATACCTATTTGGTTTTAATGTCATCACCTCTTGAAGAGGATAGTCAGAACTACACATTTCCGACTATTCCACATTTAGCTCAATCATCAGATTTATACAGCAAGTAACTGCAGGCTTTTCATGATCAGTAAACGTCAATTGATCATGTGTTTTTAGATACGTGAGGGTAGACATATTCATTTGGCATGTACCTAGCTAGCTAGCTAAGCAAACAACATACAGTATGTAATTTAGCTTGCTTCATCAGAGATTAGGCTTTTGGGAAGAGCTTGACATCGGCAAGTCCTCGTCCTGGTAAAGTTGCCAGTCGGACTACGGTCATCACCACTATAGAAGGATAGGAAATCAAATAATATTTGGATATAGCCATCTAGTTTATCCCCTCAAAGTTAGTTTGTTAACCAGCCATATTGACGTCATCTGTTATTAGCTAGCTAGTCAATTTGACGTGGCCCATCAATCAATAGCCTATCATGTCTGTCAGAAGCAATTGTGATTAAACAATTTCTTAAAAACGATGTTGAAAAAGGGGATAATGTTAGCTAACTTCACTAGTAAGGCCTACGTTAGGTCTATTTACCACCATGTTTAACCAACTGTACAACGTTTCTACCAGTAGCTTGCAAAGTAAACATTATCAGCTAACAGTACATCAGCAAATGCGACCTTTGAGCTAACGTAGGCAAATACAATTAGCATGAGGTTGTAAGTAACAAGAACATTTCCCAGAACATAGACATATCTGATATTGGCAGAAAGCTTACATTATTGTTAATCTAACTGCACTGTCCAATTTACAGTTTTATTTTTTATTTCACCTTTATTTAACCAGGTAGGCCAGCTGAGAACAAGTTCTCATTTACAACTGCGACCTGGACAAGATAAAGCAAAGCAGTGCGACACAAACAACACAGAGTTACACATGGAATAAACAAACATACAGTCAATAACACAATAGAAAAGTCTATATGCAGTGTGTAAAAATGAAGTAAGATTAGGGAGGTAAGGCAATAAATAGGCCATAGTGGCAAAATAATTACAATTTAGCAATTAAACACTGGAGTGATTGATGAGCAGAAGATGAATGTGCAAGTGGAGATACTGGGGTGCAAAGGAGCAAAACAAAATAACAATATGGGGATGAGGTAGTTGGATGGGCTATTTACAGATGGGCTATGTACAGGTGCAATGATCTGTAAGCTGCTCTGACAGCTGATGCTTAAAGTTAGTGAGGGAGATATGAGTCTCCAGCTTCAGTGAATTTTGCAATTCATTCCAGTCATTGGCAGCAGAGAACTGGAAGGAAAGGCGGCCAAAGTAGGAGTTGGCTTTGGGGGTGACCAGTGAAATATATGTAACCACATTGTCCGATTTCAAAAAGGCTTTACAGCGAAAGCAAAACATTAGATTATGTTAGGAGAGTACATAGACAAAAATAATCACACAGCCATTTTCCAAGCAAGGACATGTGTCAATAAAACCCAAAACACAGCTAAATGAAGCACTAACCTTTGACGATCTTCATCAGATGACACTCTTAGGACATTATGTTACACAATACATGTATGTTTTGTTCGATAAAGTTCATATTTATATCCAAAAACAGCATTTTACATTGGCGCGTGATGTTCAGAAAATGTATTCCCACCAAAACGTCCGGTGAATGTGCACATCAATTTACAAAAATACTCATCATAAACATTGACAAAATATATAACAATTATTTAAAGAATTATGGATAGACTACCCCTGGATGCAACTGCTGTGTCAGATTTTAAAATAGCTTTACAGAGAAAGCACATTTTTCAATATTCTGAGTACATAGCTCAGCCATCACGGTGAGCTATACAGACACCCGCCAAGTTCGGGGCAACCTAATCTCAGAATTAGTATTAGAAATATTCTCTTACCTTTGCTGATCTTCGTCAGAATGCACTCCCAGGACTGCTACTTCCACAAGAAATGTTGTTTTTGTTCGACATAATCCATATTTATGTCCAAATACCTTGTTTGTGCGTACAGATCACTTATCCAAAGGCATAATGAGCGAGCGCGGAACCAGAGATGAAAAATCAAAATGTTCCATTACCGTTCTTAGAAGCATGTCAAACGCTGTTTAAAATCAATCTTTATGGTATTTTTTACGTAAAATTGCGATAATATTCAAACTGGACAATAGCGTATTCATTCAAGGAGAAAAAGAAGGAACAGCGTGCTCGCGTGACCGCGCATGTCCAATCCATTTGTTGCCAGGCAGTCCACTCAGAAACTGAGCTCCTATTATCTGCCCAGTGACAGGATAATGCTCAAACCACTTTCTGAAGGCTTTAGACAGCCAATGGAAGCCTTAGGAAGTGCAACGTAACCCCACGGATACTGTAGTTTCGAAAGGGACTAGAAAGAAGAACTACAATTCTCAGATCCTCTACTTCCGGGTTGACTTTTTCTCAGGTTCTTGCCTGCCATATGAGTTCTGTTATACTCATAGACACCATTCAAACAGTTTTAGAAACTTCAGAGTGTTTTCTATCCAAATCTACTAATAATGCTTATTAGTAGATTTGCATCTACTATGCATATTTTAGTTTCTGGGCCAGAGTAGTAACCTGTTTAAATTGGGTACGTTTTTCATCCGGCCGTGAAAAATACTGCCCCCTAGCCCAGACAGATTTTAAGATAAATGAACTTAAACCACTCATACTTGTCAGGCATTGTTCACTTTTATATCACTCAACTATCCAATTAAGGGTGGCCAATATTGAGAGATATTGTGAGGCTACCCTCACATATCTGAAATTACGTGATCAATTGTTTGGTCATGAAAGGCATGCAGTTATTTGCTGTAGCCTATAACTCTGATGATGATAGAGCTAAATGTGTGCAATTGCTTCCTGATTGTTTTGCATTAAATAATCAGAAATGTATTGTTCTATATATATATATATATATATATATATATATATTGTGGCAAACCTCTTCAAAGCTAGGAGCGTTTGTCACAAATTAAGTGAGAAACTGTCACCAAAGTCAGCCCAGAATTAAAGTTCTTTCGAACATGACAGTACCTGTATGTTTGTTTCTCTGTCCTGGTCCACCCAGGCCGCAGGTAAGGTCAAGGATAGCAGGGTTCGGTACACAAATCTGGTTCTCGGTAGGTCCGGGTCTAAACGCCAACAGGTAAGTCCAAAACAGTCCAGCTCGTACACGGTAAAAATCCAGCCAATGTAGAATGTCTCTCTCTCTATGGTTCATAGATCCTTCCCGCTCTCTCTCTCTCTTCCTGGTTTTCTTGACCTTTTATCTGTGGGTCGGCTCCACCTTCTGAGGGTTCCCCTTGCTTCTGGGAATTGTAGTTTTGGCAGTCGGCCATTTTGTGATCTGTAGTTCTGATCGGGGTGGCCATTTTAGTGATCGGGCAGAGCCCGTTTATTAGTTCTGCCCTCACATATCTGCCATTTATCACTCGACCCCCTTCTTTGCCACACATCTCCCCCCCTAGATCCGACCCCCTAGGTCGGGCTACCGCAGCAAAATATGCGTGCATGCGGGATAACCCATCCACATTTCCCATTTCCTTTCCTGCTCTGTGTTTCAAGTCAAAGTGAAACGGTTGGAG